>NW_027256888.1:12856807-12896807 GCF_029215685.1 Pituophis catenifer annectens
GGAGGGTGAAAACAGCCTTCCCCACCCCCTCGGAGGCCCTATGGAAAAGCCCGAAACAGCCCATTTCCCAACTTCCGGTTGGACAGGAATCATAATCTATTGGCTACTAGAGGAAATACCGTACTTTTCGGAGTATAAGATGCACTTCTCCCCCTAAAAGAGGGTGGAAATGTCTTTGCATCTTATACACCGAATGTTGCTGAAGCCCTGCCCACCTGCCAGCCCCCACCCTTCAGCCATTTTCGGCCTCCAGTGGCACATTTTTTGCCTCCATATACTCCATTTTAGACCCATTCTAGGCTGTGGGGATCAACACAGCACATCGCCACCGATCCCCGCCTCCATGCATTGTATTTTTGGCCTCCGCACATTGCGTTTTTGGTCTCCACATGCCCCATTTTTGGCCTCTGTGTGTCTCATTTTTGGCTGGTTCCAGGCATGGAACCGGCCAAAAATGCGATGTGTGGAGGCCAAAAACATGAAGTGCAGAGGCGGCGATGGGCTGTGGTGATCCCAGCAGCCTGGAACAGCTGATTGGGGGTATTCTGGGAAGCCGATCTACCTGCCAATCAGCTGCTCATGCTGAATCAGGCTGTGATAATGTGCTGAAGCTGACCAGGCTGTTTGTTGTTTCCTGCAAAGACGCTAGCCAGATGAATACTGATGGATGCTGGTAGGCAGAGGTAGAATTTTTTTTCTTGTTTTCCTCCCCAAAAACTAATGTACTACTTATACTCTGGAGCATCTTATACTCCGAAAAATACAGTACATGTAGTTCAATGTTAGGGAAAGGCAGAGGTGGGGAATGATGGGCCCTTTATGACTTGTGGACTTCAACTCCCAGAATTCCTCAGCCAGCATTGTTCCCCACCCCTGGTATAGGGAATTCCCATCCTGGGGGTTTTCCTCACCGGCATCCAACCACAACATGAACATATCCAGGCATGCTGTTGTTTGCATTGCTTCCTAATGATGTTGCTTTCATCCGATTCCCAGCTAGTGCCGGAGGCAACCATAAATCTTCCTTAGTTTAATCCAATGCTACAATAGTATTTGCTCTTTCAACCCAACATAGGCTTTGCTCTGGATAAAGATTTGATCGTAATTAGATAAGTTGAATTGGATTGGTGGATGTTATTCCAGCAGCTGAAGATGGGAAACAAAAACCAAGAAGTGACTAATTTCTTTCCTTAGCCTGTCCTGAATGTACCCATAGTAACAGAGTAACAGAGTTGGAAGGGACCTTGGATGTCTTCTAGTCCGACTTCCTGCTCAAACAGGAAACCCTAGTACAGGGATGGCTAACCTTTTTGGTGCCGTGTGGCCAAAGCACAAATGCACATGCTCATGCCCGAACCCCCCAAATGCAATGCAAGCGCTCCCCGCACTTGCTCCCCAGCCCCGTGCATGCTCCCTGGCCTCCTTGCACATGCGCCCGCCTCCCCACCCCACAACCCCATTTTGGCTTCCAGGTTGGTGCAGGAGGCTTTCCAGGCCCAAAATTGGGTGCGAGACCCCATTTTGGGCCAGGAAAGCCTCCCGCACCAACTTGGAAGCCAAAACGGGGTGTGGGGCACCGTATGAGCCCCCCTTGTGCCCCGTTTTAGGCCTGGAAAGCCTCCTGCACCAACCTGCCCCCCATGCATGCAAGCACGAGTCCCCCACATGCACCCCGCCCCCCCCGCGCACGCACAGCAGAGACCCAAAGACCAGCTGGTTGGCGGGAGGCACACGCTCATGCACGGTGGAGCTGGGCTGGGGCAATGGCTGGCATGCCTGCAGAGAGGGCTCTGTGTGCCACCTGTGGCATGTGTACCATAGGTTCAAAATCACGGCCCTAGTACATAACCCATCTCCATTTGGCACCATTATTCCTGTGGCAGCATAGTATACCCCAGTGGTCAAATGTAAAATTTGTTACTACCGGTTCTGTGGGCGTGGCTTGGTGGTGGTGGGGTAATGTGACTTGGTGGGTGTGGCCAACTTTTGTTTTTACTTTTGAAAGCCTTTTTTCTACAACTTTAAGAAGTTGCAGAAAAAAATGCTTTTAAAAGCCTCTGATGATCCCAGCTGAGCCGTGCGATCATCAGAGGCTTTTTTTTTTTACTTTTAAAAGCATTTTTTCGGCTGAAGAGGTTGTAGAAAAAATGCTTTTAAAAGTTAAAAAAAAGAGCTTCTTATGATCACGCGGCTCAGCTGGGCATTGGGGGGGGCAGGGATTTTTGCTACTGGTTCCCTGTACCACCCACTGCCATTGCAGTGGATCGATTGGGCGATCCAGTCCAAACTGGGAGCATTTCACCCCTGATATACTCCCCCCCCACATTGAAGCTGGCCAATTTTATACCAGTCTACTTTTCTCCAATTCAGATAGAGTTAAGGCGGCTCCTCCCAAGGAGTTCTCAAGAGTATATCTTTAATGGTGCAAGCAATCTGCTTTAGCTTGGCAAGATTTCTGTCTATAGGTGAGGAACAATAAAGGAAACTGCTTAGAAGAACCTCCGAAGTGTCTTTCTTGGGTTTTTTTGAGCCTGACAGTGAACATAAACTGATCGCCGGGGAGGGGGGGAAATCAGAGGGATCAGGTTGCTGAAAGTAGCACAAGTCTGAGGACACTGGAGACATTACTTTCATATTCTGATGAGGAAAGGGACAATGAAGGTTTGAGAGATCATCTTACCAATTGAAAAATAAGGTAGAAGCAGAGACGGTATTCAGCCTCTGAATTAAGTTTGCCACTTACCGGTTCATTAAGGCGAACCGGTAGTGGCAACCTGCGGGTGGGCCTGCTCCCGCCCACCTGCCCGGGAGCAATCCCGTCCTATATTGCTGTGTTTTTGACGGCGCATGGATGTGTGGACAGCGTACGCAAGCAAATTGCCATGTTTTATGATGCCGCACGCATGTGTGGATGGTGTGCCTGAGCGAAGCAAGCGTGTGCACATGCGCGCTCACATTTCCGATGTTGGCCGAACTGGTTGCTATGGTATGTGAATCCCACCTCTGGATAGAAGTCTCTTCCTTAACCAAGAACAGAGCATAGTGTATCTGTTAGCATATCTTTAAAAGAAGCTAAGAAAAGAGTACGCTGAGGGAAAGAAATTATAATTTGAGACATCATGCAAACTGTGGCTTCTGGTCCTCGATTTATGACCCAACTGGGACCAGAATTGCAGGTGTAAGTATTTGGGGTTGTAAGATGAGGCACAATGTGATGGGACTTGATGTTTTGAGTTTTTTTATGTTGTTTGTCAAGCAGATTTCACACTCATAAATCAAATTTACTGTCCTGAATGAGCATTTTTTTTTTTGCTATTAAACAACAGGTTAACCGAAAGATTATTTTATGAAAAGAAACCTGTGCTTTCTAATCTCTTTAAAATACTCTGCTCTAGGTCACATGTCTGGGAACAAAGAAACTTAAAATGCAGGAGTTGAAAAGATTCTGAGCTGCTGACTAATTATGACCTCCTTTCAGGAGTGAAATGCTCCTGGTTCAGACTGGATTGCCCGATCCGGTAGCGATGGCAGCGGATGGTTCGGAGAACCGGTAGCAAAAATCCCTGCACCCCCCCCCCCGCCCATGCCCAGCTGAGCCACGCGATCATCAGAGGCTTTTTTTTAACATTTTTTTTCCAAAAAAGTTTTTTATTTTTATTTCTCATAAACACATTTATATGTACAGTCATTTCCATCATTTTTCATTCATCTTTTCTTTTAACTTTCATTTTTCATTTTTGGGACTGCTCTTTTACCCTTTACCTTTACTCCAACCTTTCTTCTTCTCCTCCCCTTCTCTTCCTTCCTCTTTCTCCTCCTACTTCCTTCGTTCTTCCTCTCCTTCTCTTTCCTACTTTCCCTTCTCTTCCCCCACCCCTCTCTTCTTCTCCCCTTCGAACCTTCTCCTCTACTCCTCTTTCCCCTCCCTTTTCTTTCTCTTCTTTTCCCTTTCTTCTTTCTAATGCTTTTAAAAGAAAAAAAAAGCCTCTGACGATCAGGCAACTCAGCTGGGATCGTCAGAGCTTTTTAAAAGCATTTTTTTTACAACCTCTTCAGCCAAAGAGGTTGTAGAAAATATGCTTTTAAAAGTAAAAAAAAAAAAAAAAAAGTTGGCCACGCCCACCCAGTCACATTACCCCCGAAGCCACACCCACAGAACCGTAATAACAAATTTTACATTTCACTATTGCCTCCTTTCTAGATTTTTTCCTAGATTTTGAGGGCCAAATGGGGCCTGCTTTCTAAACCTGTCTGCCCTTGGCTTCTCCTGCAATGCCAGCATGGTCATGTCTGATCTATTTTCTGAGATTTATGTTGTTAACAGAAAACAAACACTGAGCCACTTTACGTAATATTTTTTCAACATTCTCATGTGTTGCAAAGAGCAACAGTGATATTATTGGACAGTTAGGACAGAACCACAGTCAGTACAGAAAACAGCTGTACATACCAATCCAAGCATGCTTTTTATTGATTAGACTGATATGTCCATATTCGTAATCATTTCCAATTTCTCCTTATTCCCGAAACTTCCTTTCCCCGCCTTTGGTACTCTAAAGTTGATACCATTTCAGCTTCCTCTGGTCTAGCATAATACATGGTCTTTCATTCTTTTCTTTTATAAAATACTAGACCCAGCTGTATTCAGTCGAAACATAATTTCCTCACAAAGATTTTTCTTTTTTTAAAAAAATCTAATAAACTCCACTTTCCAAAAACCCTTCTGCAATTTGCTCCATTACTTTTATTCCTTTTTGCAGGCATATTCAGCTACATAAAAGTATTCCCACATTAAACATATTCAGGTTTTCCAGTTTTAATTCTTAAGAATTCGTATTCCTTCACTGATTTTTAACTAGGCTTGTCATAACTTGCAAGGATTACAATTCCCAGAATCCCCATCAATGATAAAATATCAACTTCAGCCAGTTTAGGAATATGGCTGCTTTGCTAAAATTGCTTTGTAATGGTTTGTTTATTTGTTGAAAGCATTTTTATATCGCTTCTCACTACAGAGAATATGGAAGTGGAAATTTAGATCAGGGCTTCTCAACCCCAGCAACTTTAAGACAAGTGGATTTTAATTCCCAGAAATCCCCAGCTGGCCATGGGAATTCTGGGAGTTCAAAGAGGTTGTAAAAAATGGTTTTAAAAGGCTCTGACGATCCCAGCTGAGTTGCCTGATCAGCAGAGGCTTTTTTTTTTCTTTTAAATGCCTCTGACGATCAGGCAACTCAGCTTGGATCGTCAGAGATATTTAAAAGAAAAAAAAGCCTCTGCCGATCAGGCAACTCAGCTGGGATTATCAACTGACGATCCCTTTGACGATCCCAGCTGAGTCTTTTTTTTTTTACTTTTAAAAGCATTTTTTTGGCCGAAGAAGTTGTAAAAAAAATGCTTTTAAAAGTAAAAAAAAAAGCCTCTGATGATTGTGCAGCTCAGCTGGGCATGGGGGTTGGGGGAGGCAGGGATTTTTGCTACCGGTTCTCCGAATCACCCGCCTCCATTGCTATTGGATCGGATGATCCGGTCCGAACCGGGAGCATTTCACCCCTGGGTCTAGGATATCATCAATGGTAAGGAATTTTGGGAGATGTAGTTCAGCAGCACTTGGGGAGCCACAATATCCTGCTATCTGCTCCATAGCTGTATTGTGCTCACAGAAGAGAAGATGAGGTCAGTGTTTACAACAATTTTATTGCTTTCAGAGGAACTAGTTAGCCTCTTTTTCAGGAATAACATATTATCATAGGGTCCAACAGAAGAATTTAAGCATCATTACATTCCTCCTTTTTACCTGGTACATCTTCTTTCAGAGGTGATGTTAATTGCAGCATTTTACTGAGTACTGTAAAGTAGTTTTATAAATAGCCTCAGGAGGTATCAGTGTTGAGGGAAAAACAAAGAAACCACAGAATTTCTCCAGGACCTTAACTAAACAAATATCAATCTTCCACTCATACATAGTCTACAGTATTAAGGTAAGTAATGTTTTCTATCTCGGTACAGTTACTGAAGTATTTTCATATACTTTGCATATTTTTGTCCTGTTGCCAAACCCTAATAGTTTCACGTTGCATTTCTCCCAAAAGAAAAGACTTCTCTTTGTGTCACATGATGTGCTTTCTAACTGTTGTGTAAGACACGTCTGTGGATCTGCTGAGATTTGTCACTCAGTCAGTACGTTATCACAAAGGTGGCAAAACTGATGGAAATTTTTCTTCAGAGCACAATTAGTTTAGTTTTAGTTTAGTTTATGATAAGCAACAAGCAACGGTTGTTCTTTTGTTAGAACAGCTGCTATGACTTTCCCTAACACAGGAGACCTTGCCAAAATACTGCAATGGGTGAGGAGAATGATGGACCTAAGACAATTGACATTTTTCTTCAAAAAAATCTTGAAGAACAAGGATGATCATCCTACTTTGGGCAAAAGAAGTATGCTTTGTTGAACAACTGAATGTCCCTCAAGGGGGAATATTTGGAGCTTCACATCAAAAAACTAAAGAAATCTGTAATTATCCTTTGTCTCTTCCATAAGCTGTAGCATCATGTATATGTATGTACTCTGCAAGGCAATTTGCAGGAAAATTTGTTGGCCAGTGTCTGATTATAGTTTAATAAAGAATAAATATTCTATTCTATTCTATTCTATTCTATTCTATTCTATTCTATTCTATTCTATTCTATTCTATTCGACTCGACTCGACTCGACTCGACTCGACTCGACTCGACTCTATCATTCCCATTCCCATTCTATTAAATTCAAATTGCTCTTGATGTATATATAGTCCCTTATTGAGTTACATCATTGTTATTCAGCTTTTGCCCTGTATTATTTTGGAAAAAGCAATATAGCCTTTAATTTACTCTTATTTGAAAGGAACTCTGAAATACGATGGGAATATGAAACCTGAGAGGCAATGCTGGTCATACAGGGACTTATTTAAGCCTTGTCCAATAAGGAGTCGAGGCTGAAAACTTAAACCTAGCTCCACTTTAAAAAATTTTGCTTTTCCACAGGGATTTTCTTTCGGGTCTCTATGGATGGTCCGAGCAATAGAGAATAGACACACAAGGCCACATGATATCAGAGATGTCCGAACAATATGATTAAAAAAAAAAGTCACTATGGTGACTGTAATGGTGACATCAAAACTCTGGGACAGACATAAAAACCAGGGTGAGCTTCAATCACCACTGCCAGAGCCACCATCTTGGTTTTTCTAACTCTTCCCTGCACAGGAGAAAACAGAGGAGGGAATGGATAATCACAGTTGGATTCAGAGCTCAAAAAAAACCACGAGCTTGACACATCAAAACAAGATGAGGGTTAAAGTCAGGTCAAAAAGTGCAGGTGAATGAACTCAACTGAAAGGCATTTCCAATCCTGACCTGTTTTAGTGCAGTTTTTCATTCCAGAGCTGTCGCAGCTTTGAGGAAAGGCTATGCTCTGTTGAGAAGAATGTAAAGAATGCAGGAAGTCTATAGCTCCAAGAGAATAATCTTCCAGAAGTCCTGGGCTCCCAATGTGGGTGCTAATTAGCCTGGGGCTTCAATGAGGACCCAGTTTGTGGGGGCAATAAGCTGACTTTGTATAAATATACAAAAAGGATGAAGGCTATTGCTTAGCGCATTGTAAGCCGCCCTGAGTCTCCGGAGAAGGGCGGCATATAAATCAAATTTAAAAAAAAAAATGAAGCTATAACATTTTGGAGGTAGCTAATGAAGCAGATAACACCCTGCCTCTTCCTCCTGTGCATTTTGCCTCCTCCCTCTCCATCTTACTTTACCTGAATTTTATTTTATTTTATTTTATTTTATTTTATTTTATTTGATTTGATTTATATACCGCCTTTCTCCGGAGACTCAGGGCGGCTTACAATGCGCTAAGCAATAGCCTTCATCCTTTTGTATATTTATGCAAAGTCAGCTTATTGCCCCCACAACTGGGTCCTCAATTTAGAAAGGATGGAAGGCTGAGTCAACCTTGAGCCTTGGCGAGATTCGAACCTGCAGTAATTGCAGGCAGCTGGTCTTAATAACCAGCTTAATAACAGGGTGCCTTAGACCAGTGGTCCCCAACCTTTTTATCGCCGTGGCCCGCTGAGCGCGCGCAGGGGTGGGGGCACGGCCCAGGAGCTTTTGCGCACGGCCCATTACGCACGGCCCAGGAGCCTTTGCGCTGCAGCGTTCATGTCCCCCGGCCGCTGCGCGGCCCGGTGCCAGGTACTCCACGGCCCGGCACCGGTCCGCGGACCGGGGGTTGGGGACCACTGCCTTAGACCACTGTACTACCAAGGCTCTTTTAAGATTTAAGATCCCTATTTATTTTTTTTAAAAAATTATAGGGCATTTCAATCAATGTCTAGAGTAGCTGTGATGATATGAGTGGCATATATGTTTGGTAAATAAATAAATGAAATATAATGGCTTAAGCCACTATTCTGTTGCCAGGCCCTAAGAGAGGATTTTAGATGTGCTGCGTTTCTGTGAGGACATGCTGGAACAATAAGAGTTTGGCACCCGGCAGCAGGTTTCCAGATTGTGGCACTGGGTGCCAGGAGTTTAATTAAATGTAACTGCTTTTAAACTACTGAATGACATATGGTGATATGTGGTAAGAACACCTTAAGTAAACAAACTAGTTGGACGTTGGTGTTTTATATCATTTGGTACTGAAAAGTTTGCCAGATCTGATGGAGAAGCAAGTACTGTAACCGCACTGCAAAATTTTGCAAGGCAAAACATGGACGGGGAATGAATTTCATGCAGCTGGAAGCAGATTTTGGGATATGTTGTTGATATGATTTGTGATGGAATGGGACAAGTTGCCACGGTCACCATGGGACAACTTGCTAAGGGACAATTCAACAAATGCAGAAGTTAAATTAATTTTGATGGAATCCTGGCCAATAAGAATAAAATAAAGAAAATCAATCCTGAAATACAAGAGTTACAATAATTTCGATGAAAACATGATTTCCCCCAAAATAAAAGTACCTGAATGAAACAATTAATATAGCATTGAATTGTTCTGTGATGAATTGTCGTATAGCGAGGTGGTCGTGGCAAATTGCCCATGGTGAGTTGGCCACAATGAATTGTCCTGAACCCTATTTGTGTATCTGGTCTGAGTAACTCATGCATTAAAGCTGTTACAGCCTGTATAAGCCACACTCTGGCCACAAAGAGTTGTTCTGATGCAGAGGTCACCAATCTTTCAGACCTCAGGGACAACTAAATTCATAATTTTAAATCCTGCAGACCACTAATATGATCTGCCTAATGACCGGTTGGGGTGGGCGTGGCTAGGTGGTCATGTGACTGAGTGGGCGTGGCCAACTCAATGTCACTCACGTCGAGGAGCGCCTCGCCAGCCTCTATTCACCCCCCCTCCCAGCCACTCCTCGCCTCTCTGCCCGTGCTCCTTACGGCCCCAACAGGAAGCAGTTGTTGGAGCTAAGCAGCCACCACGAGAAAGAGTTGGCAAAACAGCTGGCTCAGTTCAAATTGGATCTGACCAAGAAGGAGGCTCAGCAGAAGCACCTCTCTGAAGACTACGAGCATAGGTTTTCCAAGCAGAGGGAAGACCTGCGGGAGTGCAAGGCCAGGTACCAGCACCTGGAGGCTCAGCGGACTGAGATGGTCAGCCAGTTCCAGGCCATGATGCAGTCCCACTGGAACAAGGCCCTCCGGCAGTGGCACTTCCCTCCAGCCTTTGCCCAAAGCCCTACACCAGGAGGTTGAAGCAGACCCCAATTCAGAATTTCTCCCCCCCTCTTACTCACACAAAAAGACCCCTAAGGGGGAGACTCTGCAGCAACACAAATGCCATAGTTTGAGGACCCCTGATTTAGTGCAATATAAAAAATGCAAATAATTTTTCTGCGGACTACCAAAATTTTCTCGTGGACCACCAGTGGTCCACGGACCACCAGTTGGTGACCGCTGTTCTGGTGGCATCTCCAATGGAATATTGAATTTCCTCTTTCTCCTTTATTAAACAGGTATGGCTTTTTAGTCTTCTCCTTAATTTGGCCTGCTATAATCCCAATTAATGTTCAATATTAATATACATCAATACTCATTGTTAATATTTGATACTAATCAATATTTATATTTATATCTATATCTATCTATCTATCTATCTATCTATCTATCTATCTATCTATCTATCTATGCAAGTTTTGGTGTATTCGGGTCTTTTCCCGTATAAGATTGAGAGTATCTTGGTGACGTTTCGAGGTCCACACAGGATTTTACAAAACAGCTGACTAATCTGCAAACATTAACTCCATCAACCAATCAAGATGTAACAACACAGGCAACCAACCCGCTCACAGCAACAAAGCCAACACCCCACACCTCCCCACCAGTATTTATAGAGAGACGGCAGCTCCGATCACGCTTTCTTCGCACAAGCACAAAGCCAAAAACACCAGCCTGAAGGTGATGAGTGAGACCTCGTCGAAACGTCGCCAAGATACTCTCAATCTTACACGGGAAAAGACCCGAATACACCAAAACTTGCATACCTCTACCCGTGAAAATCTACGAAAACATATATATATGTCAAATATATATATTTGATTTTCAACATCAAATTGTTGAAATGCGAGTTCCACAAGTCACGGTTAGACTATTTGGGATTCCGTATTTCTCCAAAGGGGGTAGAGATTTGCATTTTAGTATTGAATGTTAATATAACATAATTTATATTATATTATATTATATTATATTATATTATATTATATTATATTATATTATATTATATTATATTATATTATATTATATTATATTATATTATATTATATTATATTATATTATATTATATTATATTATTTATTTGGTCAAATTTATATGCCGCCCTTCTCCCGAAGGACTCGGGGCAGCTATATATTATATTAACATTCAATACTAAAATGCAAATCTCTACCCCCTTTGGAGAAATACGGAATCCCAAATAGTCTAACCGCGACTTGTGGATCTCGCATTTCGACAATTTGATGTAGAGTTTGGATACTAAAATGCAAATTTTAGTATCCTATTTGATATTTTAATGCCTTTTGAGGCATGGCCTTGTAGCAAAATCTCTTCGGTAGGTTCGATGCTGTTCTTTTTCTCATCTGTTGAAGTTATTCTACCAACTTCTGCAAGGGTTGGGCTTGTCCTCTAGATATGAAAGTTCTGGGAGATATTGGTCTGTGAGGGTAAGTTGGGATGATGTCAAGGAGTAAATAAATCAATGTACCGTAAACCTTTATCTCTATTAAGATCTACTTTAACAAATGAGCCTCTGAAGCAGTTAACAATAAATGTTTTTATTAATATAAAAATAAAAACAATATCTATTCAAATACTAAATAGTATTTCATTACTTTGCTTAAATATCCTGTCAATATATATATATATATATATATATGTTTTCTCAGGTTTTCGCGGGTGTTTGTATGTAGGTCTTTGGTTATTCGGGTCTTCTCCCACGTAAAATTGGAAGTGTCTTGGCGACGTTTCGACGAAGTCTCATTCGTCATCTTCAGGCTGGTCAACACCGTTTCCTTCTTCCTCCCACGGCGCATGCGCCTAGGTTTAAACCTAGGCGCATGCGCCGTGGGAGGAAGAAGGAAACGGTGTTGACCAGCCTGAAGATGACGAATGAGACTTCGTCGAAACGTCGCCAAGACACTTCCAATTTTACGTGGGAGAAGACCCGAATAACCAAAGACCTACATATATATATATATATATATATATATATATATATATATATATATATATATATATATATATATATGTAATTGCTCTAAGCGATGTTAGTTCTGGCTATTCTTCCTCAGAAGAAAGTCTTGTAAACCATCAGAACTGCATCAGAAATGCCCTTCTAACTGACTTCCAAACTGCCCACAGTTTTCTAACAGAAGAGCTCGGTTTTCTGTCAAGAATCTCCTTTTATACTGTCAACTGTGACAGTTAGGGGAGGGAATATAAAAGCCCGGGAGATTCAAACTTATTAGCTGCTTTCTGATTGGCTTATTTACTTGTCCATTCCAAAAGCCATTAATAGGCACAGGAATTGAGAAATAACTTTTCTCTCACAGATGAGGAGACACTGACTTCTTTTAACAGAGGGCAAAGTTGAGGAAGTTCCCAGAAAGTTCTGCTGAACTAAAATCTGTGTTTTTCAACCTCGGCAACTTTAAGATGCGTGGACTTTAACACCCAGATGGCTGGGAAACTGGATAATATGAAAATCACGCCCAACAAGATTGACTTGTTAATGATAGAAGGGACAATTCATTTAGGAGTTGGTAGAGTAATTATCCTATAATAGGGTGGGCAGATATCCTGTTAAGTTGTAGTGACTGGATCTAGCTAAAATACTTTTTAACAGTTTAAGCTAGTTTTATAACTGTAGATACTCTAATTTTTTGTTTATTAAGTCAAGAGCTTGTTGTTTGCTCACTTACCTTCTTTTTCTTTTCTGGACCACAGTGTTAATCTGTTTATACTACAGCTAATAGGAAAATGGTGATTTAATCTTGGCTTAGCTAAAGTTCTCATCTGATGTTCATAAACTGAATTCCAACTAACGGGATCCATGGCCATTAACTTCCAGGCCAAACTAGCGTAGAGCTAGTATAGAGCAACAAGGATGATTAGGGGACTAGAGATTTAAAACATATGAACAACGATTGTAAGAATTGGGTATGTTTAGTTTAATGAAAAAAAGGACTAGGGGTGTCATGATAGCAGTGTTCCAATATTTGAGGGGCTGCCACAAGGAAGAAAGGGGTGAATTATTCTCCTAAGCTCCTGAAAGCAGGACAAAAAGTAATGGATGGAAACCAGTGGTGAAATCCAATTTTTTTTATTATCGGTTCTGTGGGTGTGGCTTGGCGGGCGTGACAGGGGAAGGATACTGCAAAATCCCCATTCCCTCCTCACTCCTTGGGGAAGGATATTGCAAAATCTCCATTCCCATTCCACTCTGGGGCCAGCGAGAGGCGGCATTTGCTGGTTCTCCAAACTGCTCAAAATTTCCGCTACCAGTTCTCCAGAACCTGTCAGAACCTGCTGGATTTCACCCCTGATGGAAACTAATCAAGGAGAGAAGCAACTTAGAACTAAGGAGACAGAACAATTCATCAGTGGAATGAGTTGCCTCAAGAAGTTGTGGGAGCACCAACACTGGAGATTTTAAAGAAGAGATTAGACAACCATTTGTCTGAAATTGTATAGGGCCATGATGGCAAACCTATGGCAGGTGTGCCACATGTCGCACATGGAGCCATATCTGTGGGCACACGAGTGTTGTCCTAGCTGAGCTCCAGTGTGCATGTGCACGCCAGCCAGCTGATTTTCGGGTCTTCCGAGCCCACCTGAAGTTGGGAAATGGGCTGTTTCCGGCCTCTGGAGGGGCTCCAGGGCGGGTGGGGAAGGCTGTTTTCACCCTCCCCAGGCTCCAAGAATGCCTCTGGAGCCTGGGGAGGGCAAAAAACAGGCCTACCAGGCCCACCAGAAACCTTTTTGCTGTTGCGTGCCAAAAGCAGGGGTCACGGGGGTGGTGCGTAGGGGGCCATTGAATTATGGGTATGGGCACGCGGGTACGTGACCCCCCCATGCTCCCCCTGCTTTTGGCACGCGATGGCAAAAAGGTTAGCCATCACTGGTATAGGGTTTCCTGCCTGAGCAGGGAGTTGGACTAAAAGACCTCCAAGGTTTCTTCCAACTCTATTATTCTGTTGGGACTCGGTATGAGTTTGCTTTGGAAGACTGATAAGATGCTTCAATGGATGCAATACAAAACATCTGGTTAATTGCAGTAATTAGCATTAATTAGTAATTAACTAATTAATTAATTAGTAATGCGGTAATTAGTAATTCAGCGGTTTGAATCCCTCGTGCCATGTAACGGGGTGAGCTCCCGTTATTTGTCCCAGCTTCTGCCAAAAACAAAGAAATAAACAAAAAAACAACAGAAGACCTCATCTGAGAATCTGTAACTGGTAACAATGTGATTTCCTTCAAAGATGAAGATGGCACTTTTGCTACCCCTGTAATTTTTAAAAGTATCTATCAGTGATGTATCTATCTGGGATGCGGTGGCTCAGTGGCTAAGATGCTGAGCTTGTCGATCGAAAGGTCGGCAGTTCAGCGGTTCGAATCCCTAGTGCTGCATAACGGGGTGAGCTCCCATTACTTGTCCCAGCTTCTGCCAACCTAGCAGTTCGAAAGCACGAAAAAAATGCAAGTAGAAAAATAGGGACCCCCTTTGGTGGAAAGGTAACAGCGTTCCGTGCGCCTTTGGCGGTTAGTCATGCCGGCCACATGACCACAGAGACGTCTTCAAACAGCCCTGGCTCTTCGGCTTTGAAACGGAGATGAGCACCTCCCCCTAGAGTCAGGAATGACTAGCACATTTATTTATTTATTTATTATTTACATTTTTATACCGCCCTTTTCCCGAGGGACTCAGGGCGGTGCACAGCCATACTAAAACATGTATATCTATAAAATTTAAAAAAGTTTAAAATGTATTAAATGATTTGGCCCTATATTAAAAACTAAAACACCCATTAAAATCCGTTCTTAAGCCAGCCCAGCCTGTTGAAACGGTAGAGTCTTAAGGGCACGGCGAAAGGTACGTAGGTCAGCACATATGTGCGAAGGGAACCTTTTCCTTTACCCCCAAGGAGGACATGGCAACATTGTTCATTGTTCAAACAGCTTTGCCAGGTCCCCTTTTATTTTCAAGCCCAATTTGGAAGAATGGGTTTAATCTTTAAAATCTACAAAACTCTGCGTCATTTGTGAGCATGATTCCTTTCTGTACACATATTTCTTAATTCTGTTGGCACCACCTTGGCTAAGGAATTATTCATCCTACTCTCTTTTCACTCTGGGGAAGTAGGTCTCCTTCTGTTCTGCCCACTGGGTTAAGGCAAGACCTTGTGATGCCTAATCAAGCTTGCTGCCTCTTTTGCTTTCTTTCTTTCTTAAAAAAGAAATGCCTGTGACCCCCTGTGCGCTAAGAGATCTTTGGCTGTTATAGCGTACTAAGCCCCACAGGAGATGAAAAATGTAAATGGCTGCAGGAAAAGCAGGAAAGATGGCAAGTTTAGAAAGCTAGTTGGTTCTCCATGTGAAAGCTGGATAAAAAGAAGCTTTTATCCTGTTCTCTCTCCAGAGATTACCATCTCTAGCCCTTTAGGGTTCTTATAAAACATTCTTGTATAATTCCTTTCTGGTATTCAAAGCACGTCGGCAAATCAATCAGTGGCAATGGTTCTTTTTGAAATAGCTTTTCTTTTAACATCCAAAGAGGATTTCTTTTTCTTTTTCTGAAAAGTGAATGTTTAAAGATGGAAAAGCCTGTGTAAACCAGAGGTTTGCTACTAAAATTTGGATGAATGGCTACCGTCTTTCATTAAGGGGACAGTCTTCTACTCTTTAACTAATTAAATAATAATAATAATAATAATAATAATAATAATAATAATAATAATAATAATAATAATATTTTTATTTCTATACCGCCCTTCTCCCGAAGGACTCAGGGCGGTGAACAGCCTATTTAAAAACACAAGACAAAACAGCGATTAAAATTTAAAATAATTAAATAGATTTGGCTCAAATTTAAAACCCCAGAAATTTAAATACCCCAATTTAAAACTATTATGTTGATAGCCCGGCCTGGCGGAACAACAGGGTCTTCAGTGCGCAGCGAAACACCCAGAGGTCGGCGATTTTACGTATTTCCGGGGGCAGTTCGTTCCACAGGGCTGGGGCTCCCACAGAGAAGGCCCTCCTCCTGGGTGTCGCCAGCCAACATAACTTGGCCGATGGCACCTGGAGGAGACCCTCTCTGTGGGAGCGAACTGGTCGGTGGGAGGCTATTGGTGGCAGAAGACGGTCTCGAAGGTACCCAGGTCCTATGCCATGGAGCGCTTTAAAGGAGCGCTTTAAAGGCTTTAAATGCGCCTCTTTTATATACTAGTTATTTTTGAAGGAGCATGACATATCCTGAGGCACATTTATTTATTTATTACATTTATTTGCTGCCTATCCAGTGGTGGGATTTAACCGATGTAACAACCAATTCACTGAGCGCGCGCTTTGCACATGCCCACTGGCTTCACTCACACGTGCACTAAATACAAGCTCCACACACACGCAGTACGTTTGAAAACAGCTCTAAAACTTACCGTCTACTGCAGCCCCGGTGAGTAAAACAGCTGAGGCACGGCAATCCGCTCTGCCACGCCTATCAGCTGGGCTTCAAACAAGGGAAATATAGGTTGGTATAGCACAGGGGCGGGCAGGCAGGCTCAGCCGATCGTTGGAGTGAACTGGTTCACTCTCAGCTGATCGTTGGAGCTACCGGTTTCCTCAAACCGCTTGAGAGCCTTGGTAGTACAGTGGTCTAAGGCACCCTGTTATTAAGCTGGTTATTAAGACCAGCTGCCTGCAATTACTGCAGGTTCGAATCTCGCCAAGGCTCAAGGTTGACTCAGCCTTCCATCCTTTCTAAGGTAGGTAAATTGAGGACCCAGTTGTGGGGGCAATAAGCTGACTTTGTATAAAATATACAAAAGGATGAAGGCTATTGCTGAGCACATTGTAAGCCGCCCTGAGTCTCCGGAGAAGGGCGGCATATAAATCAAATTAATAAAAAAAATAAATAAAAAAATAATAAAAGACTTTTTTATTTCATCAAGCTGGCCTGGCCTAAATCCTCTCCCCTTTTTAAATGTAAATTTTAATTTGTTTTAAATTATGGAGTATTTTAAATTTGTTCAGCCAAATTATTTAATTCGTTTTTATTTGATTTTAAATTTTTGTATTTATGTGTTTTTATCTTGTGGCTGTTCACCGTCCTGAGTCCTTCGGGAGAAGGGCGGTATAGAAATTTAATAAAATAAAATAAAATAAATAAATAAACTGGTCCAAACCAGCTGGATACCATCCCTGTAGCCTATCTCACCACAAGTCCACTGCAGGCATCTTATAATAATACAAAGGGGAAAAAATGAAAGGTGTAAACAGAATAGAAGTAAAATAATAGATTAAAATAAACCATGGCAAAGGAACACAAAGAGAATAAGTACATCAAAGAGATGGATGGCTGGAGAGCAGAGAGCAAGAAGCGGGAGGGGGAGTCTGCCATCAATCCCGCAGCCACTGTCTCCTTCAATACCAAAAACCCATTTTTTTCCCTCTGCGTCTGAGATATTGCTTATATTGTTCTTTCCCTGGTGATTCTCTCTAGGGTCAAACCTTTTTTTTTGCTACCACAGAGATAAATACATTGGTTTTCTCTTCAGAAAGATTTGAGTTTAACTCACCTGGGCCATGACCTTTGGGTATTATGTCTTTCATCTTTTGATCTTTGGCTTCACCTCTCTTCAGTTGTGATGGACTACTTATGGCTACTTCATTGGAATGCTTCTAATATTGTTTTCTTGGCAGAAGATATTTTAGACGTGTAGAAAACTGAGTTCTTAGAGTCTGTCACCACCCCTGGAATGCTTCAAATCAATGGAGAAAACCTAAAGAAGGTGGACATTTTTCGGTATCTGGGATCTCACCTCCAAGGCAATGGCAACATCAATGGCAAGATGTGAGCAAGGGTGAAGCCTGGATGCGTTGGCGAGAACTCAGTGGTGTCTTATGTGGCAGACAAATGCCAACCCATCTTAAATCTGAGATTTACAAGACAACCATCAGACCAACAAGTGTATTTGCTTGGCATGTGCGGAAGCCTCTTACATGTTTTTCACTTATGGGCCCCCCTGAAATAATCCTAGGTGTTTCAGGGGACCATATGATGTCCAAGTGAGAAGGGTTGTGCTAGACCTTGAATACATTAGCTTCAGAGGTTCAGCATCTAGCTGGAACCATCTGAATTTTGATTACCAAGTTAATTAAGTTGAACTTAAATCTTCAAAATCCAAATTATTCAAAATACCTCTCTAGTCTTTCCTCCCCTTCTTTTGCTCATTGGCTACATACCAGAGGTGAAATTCCCTTCCCTTCCCTACTGGTTCGCAAATGTGTGCGCGCCATGTGCGTGCCCACTTCGCTCACACATGCCATCATCCGTGCATGCACAAAGCCATCTGCGCATGCGCAGAGGCTGAAAATCATCGCAAAAAAGGGACGTCATCATGTCTACACAGGTGGGCGGAGCAAAGCCCCGCCCACCTGCCGGATCCTATGGTGGGCGGATTCTACCATATCACGCGATCCAGAAAGAACCGTGGTAGTACAGGGGTTTAAGGCACCCTGTTATTAAGCTTATTAAGACCAGCTGCCTGCAATTACTGCAGGGTTCGAATCTCGCCAAGGCTCAAGGTTGACTCAGCCTTCCATCCTTTCTAAGGTAGGTGAAATGAGGACCCAGTTTGTGGGGGCAATAAGCTGACTTTGTATAAATATACAAAAGGATGAAGGCTATTGCTGAGCACATTGTAAGCCGCCCTGAGTCTTCGGAGAAGGGCGGCATATAAATCAAAAAAAAAAACAAACCCGGCTGAATTTCACCCCTGCTATGTACATTTTCATAACTACAGTATATGAATTTTCTTAAGAAAATTCCCTGACTCAGAAAACTTTGCTTTGGGCTCAATGAACCTCTTAAAGAGTGTTCAAAAAGGGATGGACGTTATCAGACTTGGGTTGATAATACAAGAAACTTGTCTTTTTTTTAAAAAAAAAAATCATGAATATTATTTACTATTTATTGCTACAGTTTTGTTTGAGCTTCAAACAAAAACAGTCCTTTTGTGGGCTGCTTCTCATTTGCTTTCCTTTGAGGATTGCTGAGCTGATGAAGACAAGAAGGCGGTTTTTTCCCCACAGTCGGCAGGCAGATAGATGGTTATTTATTTATTATATGTTCAAAGGAAAATCTGTGGGGATTCAGAAACAGTGCACTTCCCTGTGTCGGTCTCCATTTTATGGAATTATTTCTCTCCACAGATCAGGCAGGTACCCCTCACTGGTAGTTTTTCAAAAAGCTGCCAAGATAATGTGCCAATGTACTTCTGAGAATTGATGTTGTTCACTGCATTTTATAAAGTTTCTTATGTATCTAAATTGTCTGTTGAATTTGTTGTGTGTGTGTGTGTAATTTGTGTGATGGGTTTATGATTGCAATTTGCCAGGAGATATATGATGTGGAGGCACAGTGTGTGAATGAAATTAAATTACTGCTTTAACCTCAAATGCTACTGGGACAAACACAAAAGTCTATGTTTTGCAAAAGATGGATTGAATAAACCTCTTTAATGCCATTCTTATTATAAATATTAACATGTCTTTTCTGGTGCTTAAAATTAATTATTTCAGAAATAAATGCACAGGGTAGCTCGGCTGTTTAAAGAATGGGGCCAGTCAGTTTCAGACAACATAATTAATATTTTTTGTACTCCTTTGTGACTTTTATGGACCAACTAGTCAGTTTTCATAATACTAGAACATATGAGTCATGCCTTTTCAAACCATTTCTTCATATAATTAGGTTCATAATTCCTAGTGCCAAATAAAGGATGTAATTAAAGAAGCACATTTTAGAAGCATTTGAATTCTATTAACCTTCCAACTTTGTTAGAAAAAGGACCACATTAAGAAAGAAATATATGACAACAGAGTGAATTGCATTAACAATTGCATTGAGCTTGCATAATGGACTGATGGACTGACGTTTATATCTTGCACATCTTCAAGTGACCAAGGCTGAGGAACACTGCTTTAGATGTTCATGAATCCATCCATTCTGGGTGATCCTGGTAGATCCAACTGATTTAGAAAAGCTGTTATGATTTATGACCTCTAAGTTGGGACAACCTCTCAGCCATGCAGGAAGACTTATTAGAATAGAAGAGAGGCAGGGGTGAAATTTTCCCTACCGGCTCTGTGGACGTGGCTTGGTGGGTGTGGCAGGGGAAGGATACTGCAAAATCCCCATTTCCTCCCCACTCCTGGGGGAAGGATACTGCAAAATCCCCATTCCCTCCCCACTCCTGGTGGAAGGATATTGCAAAATCTCCATTCGCACTCCACTCCGCCAGTACGCTCTCATAGAGAGGGGCTCCTCCGGGTGCCGTCAGCTAAGCAGTGTCGACTGGCGTCCCCCAGGGGGAGGGCCTTCTCTGTGGGGGCACCCACTATCTGGAATGAGCTCCCCCCAGAGATACGGAGGATCCCGGATCTGTGCACTTTCCGCCGTGCTCTTAAGACCCTCCTATTCCAGCAAGCTGGCCTGGCCTAATTTTCTCCCCTTTCTTTTAAATTTTTAAATTGGAATTTTAATTTGTTTTAAATTATTGGGATTTTTAATTGTCTTGGGCTAAATTATTTAATTTGGTTTTAATTATGTTTCTAACTTTTGTATTTATGTATTTTATTCTGTGCCTATTCACTGCCCTGAGTCCTTCAGGAGTAGGGCAGTATATAAATTTAATAAAACATAAACATAAACAAACTCTGTGGCCAGCCAGAGATGGTATTTGCCGGTTCTCTGAACTACTCAAAATTTCCGCTACTGGTTCTCCAGAACCTGTCAGAACCTGCTGAATTTCACCCCTGAAGAGAGAGCCTCAACCATTAATGGTTAGGAAGGTAGAATGAGGACTTGCCTATGGAACAACCTGAAACCTTTTCCTACATTGATCCAGAAGTCCCTAATGAATGAAAAATTCAGAAAAAAAACGTATGACGTAATGTTATGGTATAAGATGGTAGTGCAATGATAGTACTACTAGTAGTATGGTATGTCATTAAGCAAACATCTATTAAATAAAAAAAATATATTCCTGTGAAACTGCTACTTCACTTTGGCTACTTAGCTGACTGAATTTTCCTTAATTTAATTTAAGTATGCAAA
The DNA here is from genome assembly GCF_029215685.1 of Pituophis catenifer annectens. Lineage (NCBI taxonomy): Eukaryota > Metazoa > Chordata > Lepidosauria > Squamata > Colubridae > Pituophis > Pituophis catenifer. Next base: position 12,877,698 of record NW_027256888.1, read on the forward strand.
TTATTGCCAGGTCAAGAGGCACTATTTTTTTTAATAGTCTGACTAGTCTAGTGTATAATCCAGGAAACCCACTAAAAGCTGCCCAAATGCTGCACCTTGTCTTCTCTCCCCATTCTTAGTGAGTAGAGAATTATTTCTTTCCTTTGGTTGTTTTTTGTCTGTATGTTGCTTTCATTACTCTTCTCCTTGTGTGGAATCCATCCATCTGTCCATCCATCCATCCATCTCTCCTTGTTACCTACCTACTGATCTACTTACCTACATACTATAAACTTGCTTGCTAGTTCATTGCTTTTCCCCTTTCTTGCTTGGCAGAGAGACCCTGATGGTGGGGCACCGAGATCTTATGATCTGTCTTTTCTCTCCCTTAAACTGCCTCAACCCCTTGATCCATCATCCCTGACCAAAACCTCACTTCCCCATTGCCCTTACTTGGAGCCACCTTGGAAGGGTGAGTGATACATGTACAAATATTACACAGGGGTGCTATTCAGCAGGTTCTGACAGATTCTGGAGAACGGGTAGTGGAAATTTTGAGTAGTTTGGAGAACCAGAAAATACCACCTCTGGCTGGCCCCAGAGTGGGGTGGGAATGGAGATTTTGCAATATCCTTCCCCTGCCATGCCCACCAAGCCACGTCCACAGAACCAGTAGTAAAAAAATTGAATTCCACCACCGGTATTACATCTATATATTTACAAGATAATAATATATAATATAGATGAAACAGTCTGAATAAGACACTATTTAAAAAATATAACAATTCTGAGCTGTCCTTTTTATGAAGGGATTTTTAGAAAACAGTTAAACTGGGGACGCACTAATGCTGTTGATGGAAAAGAACTAGAAATGATAACCAGTAGGACAGTATAAAAAGTATTTTAGTAACTGTACATAATGTTTAGTTGGATTAAATGCTGCAAATACATTGACTTAAATCAGCAGGTAAAACCTTTGCTCTTAGCATTATGCAGCTTCAAAAATTTCAGTATGTTTATAATTTCAATGCTTTGCAAGAAATATGTGTTTGAATGAATTGACCAGATTGAAATCATTCCCACCAAGAATTGGAATGAGAAGTTGTACAGAATCGAAACGCTCTGTGTTTCACACAAAACACTGAATGCTGCTTTGTTAGAGTCAGAAGGATTTTCTCCACAGGGTTTTAGTATTATATGAGGAAGTAAAATAATTTATTAACTGCAATTGCTCAACAGAAAAACCGGTTGTATCCGAAGAAAAAAACCAGCTGCCTGTTATGCACCCTTGATTATAATGGGGAGTGCCAAAATTCAGATAGGTAGAAGTGTTAGATAGTTCTCTTTTAGTACTAAATTGAAGGAAATTCAATGAGTCTTAATGCCTAAGAAATTCATTTAAAATTACATTTTTTCTTCTTACACCCATCGAGAAGACTCAAAGCAATCATCCCTAACAGATCATCCAAGTGACTTTCTAGCCATTTGTAACTTTTGCACACACATATTCTATAGATTTTCAGCCAAGTACCTACCATCAGAAATGACATAAAATAAGTCCTTCATTAACGATTAAACCCCCAGGTATTCTGGACTCCCTCGTTGATTCTTACAGCCTGCAGATGACGTCAAAGCAACATACTGAAGCTGCCTTTATTTGATTTGGGTCTGGCATTTCCAACTAAAGAAGCTCAACGAAATGAGGGTTTAAGAAGCATTGCATGGACAAAATTGCTAAACCATACACTTCCTTTCTTCTTTTTCTTCAATAACGCCACCACATTTTGCTTTTGCTGAACCATTTTCATTGATGGGCTTGCTCTGCTAGAAAACAGTGAGACTCTTTTACAGGGCAAACTTGACAATCCAACTATCAGTTGTCCAGTGTGTTAGCTGCAAACATGAGATGAGCACTATTTCTCCCAGCAACACAGTGGTGGAATTCAAAATTTTTTGCTACCGGTTCTGTGGGCGTGACTTGGAGGGCGTGGCAGGGGAAGGATATTGCAAAATCTCCATTCCCTCCCCACTCTGGGGCCAGCCAGAGGTGGTATTTGCCGGTTCTCCGAACTACTCAAAATTTCTGCTACCGGTTCTCCAGAACCTGTCAGAACCTGCTGAATAGCACCCCTGCATGTTCCATTATTGATTCACAGATTCTGGGAGATGGTGGCTATACACCGAGAAAGAGTGCAGAGAAGAGCAACAAAGATGATTAGGAGACTGGAGGCTAAAACATCGGATGGATATATCTAGTTTAAGGAAAAGAAGGGCTGGGGTGACATCAGGGGTGAAATGCTCCCAGTTCCAACCGGATCACCCGATCCGGTAGCGATGGCAGCAAGTGGTTCGGAGAACCGGTAGCAAAAATCCCTGCCCCCCCCTCCATGCCCAGCTGAGCCGCGCGATCATCAGAGGTTTTATATCCAGGTCTCTTCCAACTCTGCTCTTCTGTTAAAAGAGAGCAAATCACATCAACTTTTGCCTACCTTGAAAACAGTGTGAAGAAAATTCCACATTAACTCCAGAGTTTCTAACTTTCTGCAAATGTCCTATAATGAAAGAGTATAGTGCCAATGGAAGAGGGGAGAGAAAATAGCTTCAAAGGAGAAGAGCCTGGTGGCGCAGCAGACTAATAGCCTGTTATTATCATTCAGCTGCCTGCAATTACTGCTAGTTCAAATCTCCCCAGGCTCAAGGTTGACTCAGCCTTCCATCCTTTCTAAGGTAGGTAAATTGAGGACCCAGTTTGTGGGGGCAATAAACTGACTTTGTATAAATATACAAAAGTATGAAGGCTATTGCTTAACGCATTGTAAGCCGCCCTGAGTCTCTGGAGAAGGGCGGCATATAAATCAAATTAAAAAAAAAAAAAGATAAAATTTGCAGTTCCATTTCATCATCATGGAATATTGTCAGCAACCCAGGAGCTGCCCTAAAAATGTGGACCAAAGTAGACAAATGGTTGGGAAGCTATGACTTAATTTCCTTTAAATTTATTTTCAAAGCCATAGTGGATACAACACAATGGACTGGAGCCATAACTCTAGGAAATGTTGGAGTCAATATGTTTCCTCCATATCCTTCTTCCTCTGGTAAATCCCACACAGCCCGCACTGAGAGTTCAGTGGCTTGAAAGAAAAAGAGAATATTTTCATTCACGGTTTTTCATTATCTTACCAGATAACAGAAGAGCAAACTTGAAAGGGACACTGGAGATCTTCTAGTCCAGGGGTCAGCAACCCGTGGCTCTGGAGCCGCATGTGGCTCTTTCATCCCTCAGCTGTGGCTCCCTGTTGCTGGTCAGCTCCACAATTGATAGGGCTTTCGGTTAGGATAGGTAGAGGAAAAAGGACGCTGTGCTAGGAGGAGACTATGGTGGGGGAAACGGACTTCCGGTCAGCAGAGGAAAAAGGATGCTGCGCTAGGAGGAGACTATGATGGGGGAAACGGACTTCCGGTCAGCTCCAGAATTGAACGGGGGCTTCCGGTTAGGACCTTTGTGGCTCTTTGAGTGTTTAAGGTTGCCCACCCCTGTTCTAGTCCAATCCCCTGCTCAAGCAGGAGACCTTACACCATTCTGGCCAAATTGCTGTCCAATCTCTTCTTAAAAATCTCCTGTAGGCAACCAGTCCCTCTGGTTAGTTGGCAAAGGCTTCTAGGGAGTGCAGATTTCAGTGTAGCCAATTAGTTTCGGAGTAGCTTTGCAAACCTAAACAGGAAGGAACAGCAATTCTAACACCAACAAACAAGGAAATTTCACTAGGGTTTGTTTGTTTTGATGTGTTGGCAGTGGCGGCTCAATGCATTTCGGATTGAATTTGTCCCCACTCCAGGGTCACTAAATCAATGGTGTAGACCAGGGGTGTCCAACCTTGACCATTTAAAGTCTTGTGGACTTCAATTCCCAACATTCCCCAGCCAGTCATGCCCCGATGTAGATTTAAGAAAGGTTGACTTCCAAATTAAAGGACCGTTGCTGTAACACACTTTATGCATCTGTATTAATACAATTTTGAATGTTTAGACAAATCAAGCATTTACATTGGTTACCATCTTTAGAGCGCTCCATGGCTTAGGACCAGAGTATCTACGAGACCGCCTTCTGCCAACGGTAGCTTCCCACTGGCTAATACGCTCCCACAGAGAGGGGCTCCTCAGGGTGCCGTCGGTCAAACAATGTCGACTGGCGGCCCCCAGGGGGAGAGCCTTCTCTGTGGGGGCACCTGCCCTTTGGAACAAACTGCCCCCGGAGATACGAAGGATTCTGGATCTACGCACCTTCCGCCGTGCCCTCAAAACTTTTCTATTCCAGCAAGCCGGGCTGGCGTAACTCTTTTAATTGTTTTTAATTTGTTTTTTTAAAAAGGGGTTTTTTAATTAATATGGGCCAAATTTTAAATTGTTTTAAATTTTATATTTTTATGTTTTTATTTTTGGCTGTACACCGCCCTGAGTCCTTCGGGAGAAGGGCGGTATATAAATTTAAATAATAAATAAATAAATAAATAAATAAATAAATAAATAAATAAATAAATAAATAATACAGGTTTCCTGCATAACTAATACAGCCACCATAAAGTGTTTAAATGCACTTTTTCCCCCCACAGCAGAGGTTTTTCTTACTGTTCTTCAGGATTCATTTTTCTCCAACGTGGCTTTGCATATTTACTGAATCATGAAAATACAAAAATCCTCACTTCACTGGTTGGGTATATTGGTTCTGGGATTATCGGTAAAAAGAAATCCCTATAATACCACATATTTTTGCAAACCTAGATGGAAAGCATGCAAACCAGAAAATCTTAATATCTGCTTTGAGAGAGGATTGGCTCACAATCTGCTAAAACCTATATTTTTAAAGAAATAATAAAGAACCTCTAGTCAGCAATATGTGTTGATCATATTTAAAAATAATGCTTAACACTTATAGAACATAAGGCTCTATGATCTTCAGACAGTTTATGAATCTTAACTGGAGAATCCTCACCGACACATTAGAGGATAAAATGAAGGTTGTAGTTTGCAAACTTTCCATTTTCCATGTATGCCAGAATACAAATCTCCCTTTTGTGTAGAAAAAGAAAAAAAAAATCAAATCCCAATGCATATTAATACCATGCCCACTTCTAAAACAAAATAAATCCCTTACCTCTTATGCTTATTAAAAATGCTGCATATAAAATTGTAGCATTTTGATAATTGAATCCTGATTGTTACTTTTTTAAAAATATATTTTTTATACTGCCCATTCCCTTAATGGCTCATAGCAGTTCATAGAAATAAAATGGAAATGCCATAAGTATCATTCAAATAATTTAAAAACCTTATTGAAATAACATCCTAGTACATTGAAAGACTTTTAATAAAATTAACAGGCTTCGGTAAAGAATTATAGGTAAAGGTAAAGGTTCCCCTCGCACATATGTGCTAGTCGTTCCCAACTCTAGGGGGTGTCATCTCCGTTTCAAAGCCGAAGAGCCAGTGCTGTCCGAAGACATCTCCGTGGTCATGTGGCCGGCATGACTACATGCCAAAGGCGCACGGTACGCTGTTACCTTCCCACCAAAGGTGGCCCCTATTTTTCTACTTGTATTTTTTACATGCTTTCGAACTGCTAGGTTGGCAGAAGCTGGGACAAGTAACAGGAGCTCGCCTCGTTACGCGGCACTAGGGATTTGAACCGCTGAACTGCCGACCTTTTGATTGACAAGCTCAGCGTCTTAGCCACTGAGCCACCACATCCCTTATAAGAATTATACGTTGAGCCTTTTCCTAACCAGGGTTTTTTCTTTTTCTTTTTCAGTCTTAGCAACTTTAAGATATGTGGACTTTAACTCACAGAATTCCCCAATTCTGTGAGTTGAAATCCAGATATCTTAAAAGCTGCCAAGACTGAGAAACAGTGTCCTAAACTCCTTCAAATCCAAAGACAGCAGAGATGTTTGAAGATGTTCAAAAACGTTAAGATGTTGCAACTTGCTCGTGATGATTGGAGTCATAGATTGCATCCATCATCTTGACCTTAGTGACTCTTCTTGTGTATAGTCCCCAAAGGCAATTTGTTCCACTACCTGAGATCGGCATGAAGAAAGTGGAATTAGCGGTAGGTGTCAGATAGCAACAGCAGGACGCATGGAAAGCATCTATTGTTGGGGAGAACTGTAAGAATAGATGGTTCTGTTCACTAGTTCAGTTTTAATGTACACGAAACTTTATACTTGACTCTGAGCATTCTAGATTGGGTTACAAGGCAAGTGCCAATCAAAGAACGTTTTAACAAACATGTTAGGTGGGAATTACAGAAGAAGCTAATTTTTCAGATCAATATCTGGGTTGACCTTTTGAGTCACCCTAAAAGGAGGGTACAACCATATCTAATTTTGAGATTATTTGTGATTTAGTTGCCAAAGCCAGATTATTTTCTTCTATAGAAAGAGACAGTTGATTTATCAACCGAACCTATTGAGTTATCATGGAGAATGGAGTAGTATATTTATTTATTCATTTGTTTATTTGTATCCTTCCTTTATTATTTCTGCAATAAGGCAGCGAATATATCCAGCACACCTTCCTCCTCCTATTTTCCCTACAACAACCCTGACTAGGTGGCTCAATGCTGACTAGGTGCCTGACTAGGTGGCTCAGTGGCTAAGACACCGAGCTTGTCGATCAGAAAGGTTGGCAGTTTGGCGGTTCGAATCCCTAGTATAGGTCTCCTGCGAGAGCACGGGGTTGGACTAGATGACCTCCAAGGTCCCTTCCAACTAACTGTTAACCCTATGAGGTGGGGCTGAGAGAAAGTGACTGGCCCAAAGTCACCCTTCATGACTAGGGTGGGACTTGAACTCATAGCCCACCGCCCCTTTCTAGCCCAAACTGGCTCTCAATATATTGTGTTCCTGAAGAAAAAAAACAGATTTAAATCTTTTAAGTAATAAATAAAGGACCCTGATGGATATAAAGCACATCAAGGAGGCTCCCTCCATCCAAATGTTGCTGAGTCAGAATTCTTGCATCTCATCCTTTTCCATGTTGTCTGGGGTGGCTGGAAAACACAGTTCTAAACCATAGAAAAGGCCACAACTTCCTCATTTCTGCTTTAAGAGAAACCGGGCAACATCCTCTCCACCCAAGTTGTTGGACCACATCCAATTTAGCCTACAGAGATCAGGCACAGATCCTCCAGACCAACATCTAACAGGTTAAACCGTAAATAATCCTAAACTCTCTGGCTTTCTGATTAGCTCTCTGTAAAATGAACCAAAGGCAGGTCAAATGAGTAAGAGCTCTTAATCATGTACATAAAAAGGCATGCTGGCAATAGCTATAATCATCCTTACATTATTTATAGCACAGGAAGCAAAGCTTGTTAACATCTCTTCAGTGTCCCTGTTATGTAAGAAATTGGGGATAGGTTTCAGTTCCTTGGGTATCTGGGAAATGGCACTTGTATCTTATTTAAGAACGGAAGCTATTTTTAATCCACAAGCTCCTTTTGTACATCTGCTGACTGCCGGCCACCAGCAGTTTTGAGTCTCACTGGCTCAGCCTTCCATCCTTCCAAGGTGGGTAAAATGAGGTCCCAAATTGTTGGGGGCAAGAGGCTGACTCTATAAACCGCTTAGAGAGAGGGCTGTAAAGCACCGTGAAGCGGTATATAAGTCTAAGTGTTATTGGTATTTTGAGCTGACACTTGCTCACAAGGATATCAAAGTAGGTGATAGCAACTAGCAAGAGGGTTGATCTTGAAAAAAGCTAGTCAGTTCTTAGGTAGGGTCCTCTGGTCCAGGGGTCTCCAACCTTGGCAGCTTTAAGACTTGTGGACTTCAACTCCCAGCTTTGCTGGCTGAGGAATTCTGGGAATTGAAGTCCACAAGTCTTAAAGTTGCCAAGGTTGGAGACCTCTACTCTGGTCTGTAGGCTACATTGGGAGATTAAAAACTATGCCTTAGTAGAAAACAATGGAAGCTGACTTTATTACAGCCACAGACCAACCATCTCAAAAATAAAATAAAGTGCGGAGTAACACGAAAACCCCAATAATTATAACTGTGTGATGTATTTTACAAACGATAAAAGAAAGCCTAGTCAGGTTAAGAGAAATCATGTTGGCCTAAATCTTCTCCCTTTTAAAATTTTTAAATTTAAATTTTAAACACTAATTTTAATTTGTTTAATTATGGGATATTTTTAAAATTTAGCCAAATTGTTTACTCTGTTTTAATCTATTTTAAATTTTGTATCTCTGTGTTTTATCTTTTGGCTGTTCACTGCCCTGAGTCCTTCGGGAGAAGGGCGGTATAGAAATTTAATAAAATAAATAAATAAATAAATAAATAAATGTTGATTGGATAGTAAGTAAAGGTAAAGGTTCCCCTCACACATATGTGCTAGTCGTTTCTGACTCTAGGGAGCGGTGCTCATCTCCATTTCAAAGCCAAAGAGCCAGTGCTGTCTGAAGACGTCTCCGTGGTCATGTGGCCAGCATGACTAAACCCCAAAGACACACAGAACGCTGTTACCTTCCCACCAAAGGTGGTCCCTATTTTTCTACTTGCATTTTTTATATGCTTTCAAACTGCTAGGTTGGCAGAAGCTGAAAGAAGTAACGGGAGCTCACCCTGTTACGCGGCACGAGGGATTCGAACCGCTGAACTGCCAACCTTTCGATCGACAAGTTCAGCGTCTTAGCCACTGAGCCACTGCGTCCCTTTTTATTGGCTAGTAGCAGCTGTAAATAAAAAGGATCTGGGTGACTTGGAAACTCAGTCAGATGTGTTTGATTAAGTACACTGGACATCTTTGTAATAGGAGCAATATGACAAGATAATGAATTGAGGTTTCAGGAATACCTTCACCACAAGGGGAGTCCTTCTTCAAATTAGACATTCTACAAATTAGACACTTGTATTTGGAAAGCAATGACAAATTATATCCCGTAATCGCCAAGGATGAATCTGGATGCAATTGTAATATGTAACCGTTGGATGTCAACTTTGACTTTCCTATACACATTTCTCTGCTCGGGATAATTTGCAAAATACTGAACCAAAGTAGAGAGCCATGCTGCTTCTAATGCTCCTGTGTACGTATGAATGTACACCTGCAGAGTTCTAGGATATGTACTGGCCCTACAGATAGCATCCTGCAAGTACCAATACTGTTCCCAAAGCAACTTCTTCTCTTTGCTAATCTCAGAGGTTACCGAGGGTAGAGATGAGGATTAAACTCTTACTTAATTGAAAGTCAGGGTAGACCTAACTTTCAACATGAACAGAAGTCTCTGTAGTGTATAGTCAAAACAGGTGACACACCTAAAAACAGGCAGTTTCCTTGACTTTGGCACTGATTAGTCCCCCTTCTTCTGCCTACCATATTTCAAAATCCATTATGAAACATCCAGCAAGTTCCAGCATTCCATGAACTTGTTGCTAGGTCTACTGTTTACAAATGAACCATTCATTGTGCCCACTTGGTTGGCATCAACAACCTTGTTAAATATTAGCTGAATGATCAAGAAACTATGGCAGCTAGGAGCAGCCTGAAGGTAACATATGAGGTGTTTGTTTTTATTGTGTGTTAAGTTTATGACCTCTTTTCTTTCTTCTGGGGCTTGCTCAGAATAGAAAAATAGTAGGAACCCAACGGGAATTCTGGATTATTGGTTTATGACTCCATCCCTTTTCTGACCCAGAATTCAGCTTGTTTTGTCCCGCTAACCCAATGAGACCCATTACTGTAAAAAGCAAACTTCACATTTCCTTTATGCGAAAGCAAGATATGCTGGCTCTTTTGAAGTCTATTGAATCCAACATTCTGTTCCTATAGCAGCCAACTATGTTTTGAAAGGAAGCCAACGCCAGATTTGAACACAATAGCAATGTGGCCTGCTTACGCTTCCCAGCAACTGCCAATGAAATTATCTGTGTGTATGTGCAAATAAGGGACGTGGTGGCTCAGTGGATAAGATGCTGAGCTTGTCGATCAAAAGGTCGGGAGTTCAGCGGTTCGAATCCCTAGTGCCGCCTAACAGGGTGACCTCCCGTTACTTGTCCCAGCTTCTGCCAACCTAGCAGTTCGAAAGCACGTAAAAAATGCAAGTAGAAAAATAGGGACCACCTTTGGTGGAAAGGTAACAGCGTTCTGTGCGCCTTTGGCATTTAGTCATGCCGGTCACATGACCACGGAGACGTCTTCGGACAGCGCTGGCTCTTCGGCTTTGAAACAGAGATGAGCACCGCCCCCTAGAGTCAGGAACGACTAGCATATATGTGAGAGGGGAACCTTTAACTTTACCTTTATGTGCAAATAATACGGACATGGGCACTATGTGATTATATTCAAAGCATATACAGGTAGTCCTTGATTTACAACCACAATTGAGCCCAAAATTTGTGTTGCTGAGTGAGACAGATGTTAAGTGAATTTTGCCCCATTTTTATGACCTTTCTTGCCTCAATTGTTAAGTGGATCACTGCAGTTATCAAGTTGGTAACGCCATTGTTAAGTGAATCTGGCTTCCCATTGACTTTGCCTGTCAGAAGGTCACAAAAAGCTGATCACATAATCCCGAGACACTGCAACTGTCATAAGTACGAGTCGGTTGCCAAGCTTCTGAATTTTGATCGTGAGACCATGGAGAACCTGCAATGGTCATAAATGTGAAAAACTTTTTTGTTATTTTTTTGTGAGGTTGTAACTTTGAATGGTCACTAAATCAACTTTTGTAAGTCGAGGACTACCTGTACCATAACATTTACTCTTGAAGTGCTTTGGTTTGACTGGATTAAAAAAAACCTATATCAGTTTCAAAGTTGGAAGAGAAGGAAAAATTTTCATATTGGAAAAGTCTAGGGCAGGGGTCAGCAATCTGCGGCCCTGGAGCCGCATGTGGCTCTTTCACCCCTTTGCTGCGGCTCTCTGTGTGTCACAACCACCAATGTGTGACACCTGCCCGCACGTGATTTATTGAGCTTTTCAATCCCCAGTAGGTCAACCATGGATAAATCCAAGAAAAAAAAATTCAGAAGAAAACAGAACGTTTAATTCGACTACATATGCTAGTTTTGTGGCTGCTGAAGAAATAGTCAGGCATGGGAAGGGTTTTGTGGCTCCCGGTGTTTTCTTTTCTGTGGGAAACGGGTCCAAATGGCTCTTTTGAGTGTTTAAGGTTGCAGATCCCTGATCTAGGGCAATATGAGCAATTCAGCTGAAAACACTGACGGATTGGCACAAATCTCTCACTGCTTTTCCTTCCACTTTTTCCTTCCGCATTGAAGTTCATTCTTTCCTTTGGCCTTTCATGTGCTTTCAGCCCGTTTTGCCTGCGTAAATGAAATTAATCTGGATCAAACCGTCCCTAGCAGTAAGGCCACATTTCAAAACAAAAAGAATGGGAAAGAGCCAGGAAATTCTGACTAACCTAAGATGTTACAGTTTTACCTTGTGCTAAAATTTTTATCAGAGTTTTCATCCTGTCTTTATTAGAACAGAACAGAACAGAACAGAATCTGGAAGGGATCTTGAAGGTCTTGTAGTCCAGCCCCCTGCTCAAGCAGAATTTATACCAGTTCTGGCTAACCTTTTTGCCGTCGCGTGCCAAAAGTGGGGGGTCGCGTGGGGGGGGGTCGTGGGTGCCCATACCCATAATTCAATGCCCCCTGCCCTGCCCCCCCATGCATGCGTGCGTGACCCCCCCCACGCTCTCCCACTTTTGGCACATGATGGCAAAAAGGTTACTGATGGGCCCGGTAGTCCCGTTATTTTTGCCCTCCCCAGGCTCCAGAGGCTTTCTTGGAGCCTGGGGAGGGCAAAAACGGCCCGTTTCCTGACTTCCAGTGGGCACGGAAGGCCCAAAAATCAGCTGCCCAGCGCACTGGAGCTGAGCTAGGGCAACGCTCACATACCCATAGATATGGCTCCATGAGTCACCTATGGCATGCGTGCCATAGGTTCGCCATCACGGATCTATACCATCTCAGATAAGTGACTGTCTAGTCTCTTCTTAAAAACCTGCAGTGATGGAGCACCTACAAGGGTGTCAAACTCGCGTCGTCAATGCAGTATCACATGACGTATCGGGACTTTCCTCCCCTTCGCTAAACCGGGCAGGGGTGGGGCCAGCACGTGACGCATCCAGGCTGCGGGCCGCAAATTTGACACCCCTGACTTACAACATCTGAAGGCAACCTGTTCCACTGGTCAATTGTCCTCACTGTTAGGAAGTTTCTCCTTCATTCTAGGTTGCTTCGTAACTCAGACGGGTGACTTTACCTAATAGTTCTTCCTTCTGTTATTTTCCCCACAACAATGTGAGGTAAGTTTACTGTGTCCTATTTACTGTTTTGAGGGGACATGCAATGTTTTTAATTTGATCTTGGGTTGTATTTGGGCTGAACTCTGAACTGGATAGTAATGTTTGGAAGCTCCCAGTTCATCTTGAAAAACCTCCCAGGAGTCAAGATATCATAGGATGAACCACCACCAGGAAATCTATGGAAGGCAAGGAAGAACCATCTGGAGGACAGTGGCCCAAGCTTATTGCTACCCAGAAACTAATATGTAACCATCACAGTCCACAGAATATGGTCAAAAAAAGTGAAGATGCATCGGTGCTTGTTTGTTTTTTCACTTGTACAGGGGATTCTTGAGTTTCAACAGTTCGTTTAGTGATTGTTCATTTACAACAGCACTGAAAAAAATGTGACTCACGACCATTTTTCACACTTATGACCTCTGCAGCATCCCTATGAACTTGTGATCAAAATTCAGATGCTTGGCAACCGATTCACACTTATGACCGTTTGCTGAGTCCCAAGGTCATCTGGTCAACTTGTGCAACCTTCTGACAAGCAAAGTCAACGAGGAAGCCAGATTCCCTTAATAGCCAGGTTATCATTTTACGACCCAGTTGTTAAGTGAATCACTGCAGTTAAGTTAATTCAGGGAAACTGGCTTTCCCATATACTTCGCCCCTCAGAAGGTTGCATATGGTGATCGCGTGACCCTGGGACACTGCAATTGTCATAAATAGGAACCAAGCAAACAGAATTGGGAGGGACCTCGGAGGTCATCTAGTCCAACCCCCTGCTCACACAGGAGACCTACGCTAGGGATTCGAACCGCCGACCTTTCTGATTGACAAACTCAGTGTCTTAGCCCCCGATCCACCTACCCTCAGTTGCCAAGTGCCCGAACGTGGATTCCCGTCACCACGGCGATGCCGCAAAGGTCGTAAGTGTGAAACACGGCCGGAAGTCACTTTTTGCAGCGCCGCCCTCACTTTGAACGGTCCCTAAATGAACTGTTGTTAAGTCGAGGGCTACCTGTACTCTGAAGATGGGCTTGCCAGAGAACTGCTACTCTCCTCCTGGTCTTTGAGAGGGTAGAAAACTGGGACTTGGCAGTGGTAAAATCCAAATTCTTTTACTACCGATTCTGTGGGCGTGGCTTGGTGGGCATGGCAGGAGAAGGATACTGCAAAATCCCCATTCCCTCCCCACTCCTGGGGGAAGGATATTGCAAAATCTCCATTCCCACCCCACTCTGGGGCCAGCCAGAGGTGGTATTTGCCAGTTTTCTGAACTACTTAAAAATTTCCGCTACGGGTTCTCCGAACTGCTCAAAATTTCCGCTACCGGTTCTCCAGAACCTGTCAGAACCTGCTGGATTTCACCCCTGGGACTTGGGCTTTCCTCCCCCCCCTCCAAGCCTTGCATCTCTCCAGGGCAACGCAGGAACCTGTGAACCCGCAGGATTTCCAAGGCAGAAGTTGCACCTTACTGTGGACTAGAGAGGGGGGGGGGACATATTTCCCACGGTCCCCGGTCCCGGTCCCGTTCTCGCTCGGCTTCTTTCAAGGGAATTCCCACCATTCCCCCCACCCACCCACTTCCCATTTCTGTCACGCGGGCTCAATCCCCCCCTCGGCCTCACCCCCCCCTCTTCGGCCGAGACCTTCCCGACGCTCTGCGCGCGCCCGACTTACTCGCCCAAGCCAAACGCCGGGCGGGGGGGTAGGGGTGGGAGAGTGGGGTGGGGGTGGGAAGCGCGTGCGCGCGCGCTCTGCAACCCCCCCCACTCCCCACTCCCTCTTGCGCGCGCGCGCGCGTGTCAGGGTTCCCCCCCCCTTCCTCCCTCCCTCTCCGGTCCCCTGCCGGCATCGCCGCCGAAGCCCGCTCTTCTTCTCCTTCGCCGCCGCAGGAGGCTGTGAGACGGCAGCCCCCTCACCGGCAGCCACTCCAGGTCAGGTACCGCCTCCTTTCTCTCTCTCCCCCCCCCCCCGCCCCCTCCACTCTTCCCCCAGGCGGGATGCGGCAGCGGCGACTGGCAACCGGCAGCTTGCGGTGCACGAGGGGCGGATGAGGCGGGCTCCGCCCTGCCTCCTACTGGCCGGTGCAGGTAAAGGTGGGGGAAAAAAAAAAACCCGATTGTATTATTATTATTATTATTTTCCCCCAGCTCTGCTTTTGAATACCTACCACGTTTTTTTTTGCGGGTCTGCTAGGAGGTTTACGGTATCCGGTTGGGTCCCTCGTATGGCGCGGTCTCTTTTTGTGAAGGGTTGACTGACTTGCTGCGCGTTATGGGTACTACGGAGGTCTTTCCTCCCCCCCTCTCCCCATTTCAAAGCCTACTTACCTGATTCCTGGGTGGAGGAATTCCTTTGGGGATTTCAGGCTGCGGAAATTAGCCTGAATATGATTTATGGGGCTTCCTACTTCTCCGTCCCCCCCCCCCCCCTATTCTTATATGCCACATACTCCACATATGAATAGGTCACATATTCTTGCACAACAAAATCATTCCCATTATTTCCCGGAAAGTTTGTCGGCTTTCCTTTGCCTGTTTACTAAATCTGATGATCCTTTTTAAATCTCATCCTCCCAACAACAACTCCCTCTGGTTTTTAATTCATTCCTCCACCGGCTCTCCGGTTTTGGGAAATGGAAAATAGGAAAGGAAAGGAAGGAAGGAAGGAAGGAAGGAAGGAAGGAAATTAAGAAAGAAAGAAAAAGAGGAAGGAGGGAAGGAAAGAAGAAAGAAAGGAAGGAAGGAAAGAAAGAAATTAAGAAAGAAAGGGAGGGAGGGAGGGAGGGAGGGAGGGAGAAGAAAGAAAGAAAGAAAGAAATTAAGAAAGAAAGAAGAAAGAAAAAGAAGAAGGAAGGAAGGAAAGAAGGAAGGAAGAAAGAAAGAGGAAGGAAGGAAGGAAAGAAAGAAAGAGAAAGAAAGAAATTAAGAAAGAAAGAAGAAAGAAAAAGAAGAAGGAAGGAAGGAAAGAAGAAAGAAAGGAAGGAAGAAAAGAAAGAAAGAAATTAAGAAAGAAAGGGAGGGAGGGAGGGAGGGAGAGAAAGAAAGAAAGAAAGAAAAGAAGAAAAAAAGAAAAAGAAAAAGAAAAGAATTCTCTATTGATGGTTGGCATCTCCTCCCCACCCCCCACCCCCTCTCCATCCTTTGATCCACGGGGTTTGTTTTGCAGGCTGCCAAAATCTTAAAATAGCTCCGATCTTTGGTTGGGGTGGAAATCTTGTCTTATTGGCAGCTTTGATTCTTAAGGAAGCTTTTCAGCATCCTTTTGGTTAGAGGCATTTTGCTGCTCTGCTGTTTAATCTTCAGGATCACTGGCTGGCTTGGAAAAACTTCCATTCCCAGCCTTGCAAGATTGCCAGTTTTCTTTACAAGTTGATTTCTTTGGCCATCCATTAACAGTAATGGATGAAACGGAGCTTGCTTTCTTGATGCTAAAATCCATATATAGATATTACTTCAGAGTGGAAAAGGTGAAGCCCTAGAGACAATAAATGCCCATCCTTGTATAGCTGTAACAGTCCTTGAATAGCTTCCCTTTTAGCCTTACATGCTCATTTTTTACCCCTGAAAAGGGAGATTCTCTCCTTTGGCCAAAACTACAAAATATTGTGGCCCTTTAATAATAATTGCTTGGGTCTGGTTTTTCTGTGCCTCATTTTCTTCCCATCACATTGTTTACAGTTCTCTCTCTCCTTCCCATGAGACATTATATGCACTGGCGATGTAAGACTTCAGATTGCAGAAATGAACACATTAACACCTAGCAATTAAGGAGAAAGAACAAACTGAATATTATATGATATGGGAAGTATTCTATCAATGGTTAGAGAGTAAAAAGGGAAACTAGAAATAAGAAGATTAAAGAAGAATAGAAAATATGTTAAGATAGAGGTATAAATAAGATGATAATTATGTAAATGTGAATGTTATGGATGATATTGATACTGATATGGAAATGCTTTAATGACTAAATTTCTGTTTTGTGTTTTAAATGTTGGAAAAATTTAATAAATATATATTTTTTAAATATATGCATTGGCGATGTAAGACTTCAGATTGCAGAAATGAACACATTAACACTTAGCAATTAAGGAGAAAGAACAAACTGAATATTATATGATATGGGAAGTATTCTATCAATGGTTAGAGAGTAAAAAGGGAAACTGGAAATCAAAGAAGATTAAAGAAGAATAGAAAATATGTTAAGATAGAGGTATAAATAAGATGATAATTATGTAAATATGAATGTTATGGATGATATTGATACTGATAGAAATGCTTTAATGACTGTAAATTTGTGTTTTGTGTTTTAAACGTTGGAAAAATTTAATAAATATATTTTTTTAAAAAAAGATAATTGTTAGTATTAGGATGAGGAGGATAATTATGTGTAATGTTATTATTATTGTATTGTTACTAGAAGACATGTTAAGAGGAAAAACGAATAGGCTGTTTAACATGCTACAATATAATTTTAAAATTAGAGGATTATATTAAGTGAATGATGTTGTAAATGTTGAAGGTTGGCACCTGGAGATATTTGAACCCAGATGACACACTGTTTAAGGAAAGATGGAATGTTTGTATTTTGAAAAATAAAAAAAACTTTAAAAAAAAGACTGGAAGAATTAGTTTATAATCCACAAAAGCCCTAGGCTAACAGATACCTTGGTTTTTTTTTTAAAGTGCCATTTGTTGTGCTAAGCAGGGATGGCAGATGTGGTAGAGTTGGTAAGGTGTGTAAGTTCATCCCAGTCCAATTCTACGGAAGGATTTCATATCCCTCTCCAACAAAGGGAATTAATTGTAATCTTGTGTGGCGAAAAGGTAGCAGGCTTCCCATGAATGTCATGTTTTCCTTTTGCTTGTTTTCACCTTTTTTTTTTTTTTAATGCCTTGATGCCTTTGAGAATCAGACTTGATTCCTGGCAATTGTCTGGACAAGTCCCTGCAGTTTTCTTGGCAAGGTTTTTCAGAAGTGATTTGCCATTTCCTTCTTCTGCATGCTGAGAGAGAGTGACTGGTCCTAGGTCTTGTGCCTAAGCTGGATCTGGTTTTCACAGTGTCCTGCTTTCTAGTCTGTCGCCTTAACCATTACCCTAAACTGGCTCTGTATTTGTTTAATTAACCCAGCATTTTTTTCAGCTGGACAGCATCTTTTCAAGGCTGCTGGAATGTCCCTTACACATCAGTTCCAGTGTGATCCTTTTAACTGGAAATAGAAGGAAGGAACCTGGACATCAGGTGCACAACGACTGTTGTCCAGTTATTGGTGCTATATTAGAATTTTGTAGAACTTCCTCCCTTGTTACATGAAGTTCTGATGGTTTAGAGATTATTCAGGTATTTGGTTATCAAATTTTATAGCTACCTTTCTTTCCTTTCTCTTTAGAAAAGGTAAATAATTCCAATTGTTGCTTCCCATTTTGGTACTGGAAACCAGGTTTTTTTTTTTTACTCTTGTTCTGAAGGAAGCCTACTCATTGCATCCAGTGTTTTGCCCACTGAATTGATCACTGAACCCTTTAGACACTAGTCCTTGTATTGCATGAAAATTACAGGATTTTAAATATGAGACGTGGTGGTTTAGTGGCTAAGACGTTGAGCTTGTCGATCGAAAGGTCGGCAGTTCAGCGGTTCGAATCCCTTGTGCCGCGTAACAGGGTGAGCTCCTGGTACTTGTCCCAGCTTCTGCCAACCTAGCAGTTCAAAAGCACGTAAAAAATGCAAGTAGAAAAATAGGGACCACCTTTGGTGGGAAGGTAACAGCATTCCGTGCACCTTTGGTGTTTAGTCATGCTGGCCACATGACCACGGAGACGTCTTCGGACAGCGCTGGCTCTTTGGCTTTGAAACGGAGATGAGCACTGCCCCCTAGAGTCGGGAACGACTAGCAGATATGTGTGAAAGGAACCTTTACCTTTACCTTTTAAATATGAGACCCAAAGTATTTAGATGTTGCTTTTCAGTGGCTTAGAATATGCTGCAAAGAAGTCTTCTGTCCAATTATTTCCTTTTTTTTTTTTTTGCTTGCTTTCGGCATTATGTAACAGAAATGTATGAACCATCGGAAGACAAAAGGGCTCTTCTGTTTTGCAGCAACACAGAGTGCCTTTAAATATCCTGCCAAATTAGGTCATTTGTTCTTTTACGGTTTACAAAGAAAGAGATAAGCAGAAAAAGATGAGTACTGTTCTACAAGGGATAAGTGGTCACAGAACAACATTCTGCCTAAGCATTCATTATGCCGTCTCTGCTTGGCAGTGATGGAAAACTGTATGCACTTCTCTACGATTTTAGGACAGACGTTTACAGGAGTAAGGAGGCTAGCGATGCACACAAGCATTATGCAAAAAGCTTTGCATGAAAATCACCAGTACTTTTCCTATGATTGCTTATGCAATATTCTGAAAATGAACCCCAGAGGAATTGCAGGGAGTGGTAAGTTCAGTGGGGAAATGCAGCCGGTTCTATCCGGCTTGGGTGAAACGGTAGCGCTGGCGGCGGGAAGTGGGAGGTCCTGCGTATGCACAGAGGTGTCACACGGACGCTCCCATGTGTAAACTGGTAGCGAAGGTAAGTGGGTTTCACCCCTGGGTAAGATATTCACCTTGTTTAACCTGGGGTCTTCCAAACATTTTTAACTTCAGTTTTCTATTTCCCAACTCCACATGCATCAGGATGGCTGCTTTGGATTCTGTCCCTAAATCTCCTGGAGCTCGGTTTGACTCCAGGTGGCTTCAAAGATCAATCCAATCAGGTTTCTTGGGACCAGTATATAAATTTAATCTATATCCCTTCTGCTCTCCCATTCTAGTA
>NW_027256888.1:12901807-13006807 GCF_029215685.1 Pituophis catenifer annectens
ATAACTGTTCATATCTACCTATGTTTGAACAAACCTGGACTTACAGCAGGAGATAAGCAGTCTCTACTGAGTTACTCTTGGGAACAAACCTTTGATCCTTCTTTTGCTAACCAATAGCATTGTAGTGTAACGGATTAATTAAGTTAGCACTTCCCCAGCGTATATTTAACTTGATAGAATATGTGACAAATGTTGAAAGCTGAAAATTCTATAGGCCCAACCCAAAAATGGATTTCCTGCACTGTTTTTAAGAAATATCCTACGGAGAAAAGTTGGTGTGTGTTGAATGTATGCGGGTGGGGAAATTGCAAATCTGTGTGAACATATTTATTTTATTGTTAGAAAAAGATTAAACCTGACATCAGGGCCCACCGTTCTGAAAAGAGTACGAAATGTATAATATCATTGCAGGTGTCTCGGAAGTTTTGGAAATTCATTGCTGATTTTTTTCCCTGTAGTAACACCTAGAAGTCGTGTGGGATAGAGGGATATGTGTGAGAAAAAGAGAAAGAAGGCAACAGTCATTCTTTGACTTTCCAGCTGGACCAATTCCTGCAGTGGCTCCTGGCAAAGATTGCTGCCATGCAGACTTAAGTCCAGATTCAATTAGCCTCATATCCTGAAAGCTTCATGTGGATTTCCCGCCCCCCCTCCCCCCCCCCAGCGGCCAGATGGTGGCTTTTGTTCTTTCCACATCCCTGACTGGAATCAAAAAATAAATTTATCGATCAAATTATGTTTTCTTCCTACTGTGATGTCCTTTGGGCAGACTGCTGATATTATTTTGCAGCTGATGTCATGGGTGATGCCAGATGACAATAGTATAGAATAGAATTCTTTATTGGCGAAGTGTGATTGGACACACAAGGAATTTGTCTTGGTGCATACGCTCTCGGTGTACATAAAAGCAAAGATACGTTCATCAAGAATCATAAGGTACAACACTTAATGATAGTCATAGGGAAACAGTCAATATAAATCGTAAGGATACCAGCAACAAGGTTACAGTCATACAGTCATAAGTGGAAGGAGATGGGTGATAGGAACGATGAGAAGTATAGTATAGTAATAGTAATGCAGCCTTAGTGAATGGTTTGACAGTGTTGAGGGAATTATTTGTTTAGCAAAGTGATAGCGTTCGGGAAAAACTGTCCTTCTGTCTGGACTATTGTAACGCTCTCTACATGGGGCTCCCCTTGAGGAGCACCCGGAGGCTCCAACTGGCGCAGAGTGTGGCCGTGTGGGTGGTAATGGGAGCGACATGGCGTTCCCATGTAACACCCCTCCTGCGTGAGCTGCACTGGTTCCCGGTGGTCTTCCGGGTGCGCTTCAAGGTTTTGGTTATCACCTTTAAAGCGCTCCATGGCTCAGGACCTGGGTACTTGCGGGACCGCCTACTACCACCAATAGCCTCTCACCGGCCGGTACGCTCTCATAGAGAGGGGCTCCTCCGGGTGCCGTCGGCCAAACAATGTCGACTGGTGGCTCCCAGGGGGAGAGCCTTCTCTGTGGGGGCACCTACTATCTGGAACGAGCTCCCCCTGGAGATACGGAGGATCCCGGATCTGCGCACCTTCCGCCGCGCTCTAAAGACCTTTTTATTTCACCAGGCAGGCCTGGCCTAACTTTCTCCCTCTTTTTAAACATTTTAATATTTTTAATATTTTTTAGTATTTTTAATATTCAAAGTTTAAATTTGTTTTAAATTGATTGGGGTTTTAAATCTGTCTGGGCCAAACTATTTAATTCAATTTTATCTCTGCTTTTTAAATTTTGTATGTATGTATTTTATTGTTGACTGTTCACTGCCATGAGTCCTTCGGGAGTAGGGCGGTATATAAATCAAATAAAAGTAAAGTAAAAGTAAAGTAGATGTTCTGGTGTGCAGTGCTCTATAGCATCATTTTGAGGGTAGGAGTTGAAACAGTTTATGTCCAGGATGCGAGGGATCTGTAAATATTTTCACTTGTAAATATTTTGACTTGTGCAGCATACAGAATCTCATCATCATAGGGGAGCCCAAACTGTCTGTGACAGAAGCCAATATCCTTGCCATGCACACTGAGAGGCATAGAGAAAGTTTTTCTAAATGGGAGCTGGCCCAATCAATCGGGCTCTGTTAATTTAGAAATATTCAAAAGTATGTAGGTTACTCTACTTGGAACGTCCTTTTCTGTGCTCTTTGACCAAGTAGATTTGAAAGTTGATCTGCCGCACTGGTCATGCAAACCTTTCTCTCTGGTTTGGTCCTTAAGTACTAAACCATCTTTTTTTTAAAGATGGAGTTCAAAGCTTCTCTTCCTTGTCTAAAATGTTGATTGATATCTCCTGGTTTTTGTTTTTTTGTTTAAAGATAATAGCAATAGCAATAGCACTTAGACTTATATACTGCTTTATACTGCTTTACAGCCCTCTCTAAGCGGTTTACAGAGTCAGCATATTGCCCCCAACAATCTGGGCCCTCATTTTACCGACCTCGGAAGGCTGGAAGGCTGAGTCAACCTTGAGCCTGTTGAGATGTGAACTGCCAAATTGCTGGCAGCCGATGATCGGCAGAAGTAGCCTGCAGTACTGCACTCTAACCACTGCGCCACCGCGGCTTATGGTGTGTTAATTGAGCTTCAGTGACTGAATTCATAATTTAATCTAAGGAATATTAACCAAGTCCACATACACTGCCTTAAACTGTAAATAAAATGGCTGATTATGACTTGGTGTTATGTGCGGACCAGTTCTGCATATCCTTTAGCAATACAAACTATTATTTAAGCATATTATTTATATCTGGGGTTCCTAAATAGCATAGGGCTACCTTCTATTTCAATATCTGTTGAATCGCAGTTCACATGCTACCTATTTATCCAGAATTTATTCGGGCTTCCACGTCAACCATTGAAGAATCCCTAGAAAAAGTTTGTGTTGACTTTGAGCTTTGACCGAAGACTTTGGTTTCGATTTTCAGCCAAGAAAATATAATGCACTTTTGGCATCGGCTGGCAATTCTCTAAAGTGGTTTGAATTCAATGTGAGGAGCAGTTTGTTCCAGGGAGTAGAAGAAAACATTTCCAGAGCACAGAAAAGGATACTTAGATGGTTCTTTATGAACCATTCACGAGGGTTACAGGAAAGCTTGGAAGAGTCTCATTTGTATTGAACCCCCACTATCAGCTATTCAACGTAACTAAGTTATAAAAGATATGAAAAGAAATATTAGAACTCTGTTTTATTGAGACTGGCTATATAGGGTATAAGAAGGACGTGGTGGCTCAATGGCTAGGATACTGAGCTTGTTGATCGAAAGGTCGGCAGTTCAGCAGTTCGAATCCCTAGGGCTGCGTAACGGGGTGAGCTCCTATTACATGTCCCAGCTTCTACCAACCTAGCAGTTCGAAAGCACATAAAAATGCAAGTAGAAAAATAGGGACCATCTTTAGTGGGAAGCAGGGATGCTATTCAGCACGTTCTGACAAGTTCTGGAGAACTGGTAGCGGAAATTTTGAGTAGTTCGGGGAACCGACAAATACCACCTCTGGCTGGCCCCAGAGTGGGGTGGGAATGGAGATTTTGCAATATCCTTCCCCCAAGAGTGGGGAGGGAATGGAGATTTTGCAGTATCCTTCCCTTGCCACACCCACCAAGCCATGCCCACAGAACTGGTAGTAAAAAAAAAAATTTGAATTCCACCACTGGTGGGAAGGTAACAGCGTTCCGTGCACCTTTGGTATTTAGTCATGTCAGCCACATGACCATGGAGATGTCTTCGGACAGCGCTGGCTCTTCGGCTTTGAAATAGAGATGAGCACCGCCCCCTAGAGTCGGGAACAACTAGCATATATGTGCGAGGAGGAGCCTTTACCTTTACCTATATAGGGTATAGTATTAATATAGAGTAGACTATAATAATATAATCAGTTTACAGAATAGTGCTGGAAGAGACCTTGGAGGTCTTCTAGTCTAACCTCAAGCAGGAGACCCTATACCATTTCAGTCAAGTGGCTGTCCAGTCTTGTCTTAAAAACCACCAGTGATGAAGCACCCACAACCTCTGAAGGCAAGACCTTCCACTGGTTAATTGTTCTCACTGTTATGGAAGTTTCTCCTCAGTTCCAGTTTTTTTTCCAAGGCCCTCTCCATTCCTCTTGCATAGCGACAAATCAGGACTGCAGTGGGACAAGTCAGGTGGCTCAGTTGCAAGATGCAGTCGATGTAGATGGGATGAAAATTGCAATTGGCCAATTAGGTTCCCTTTGAGAAAAGAAAAAAAAGGATCAATTGCATTCAGGGAAGGGCAATAAACTATAATTCGTGGGGTCTCAAGTTGATATAATGGATTGACCATTATTATTCCTGTGTTTCTAGAAATTAATCATAGTCTGTAGATTTGTTGCCATTTTAATACATACTCAGTCTTTGGTTTCTTGTAGAATGGAACATGAGGCCTACCAGCTGGAAAAGCAGCATGTCCATCAAGTCTATGAAAGCACAGCCTCTTATTTCAATGACTTGCAAGGCAAAGCGTGGCCTCGCGTCCGGCAGTTTTTACTTGAACAGAAGCCTGGCAGCCTGATTGCAGATATCGGTAAGTTCTGGGTTGTTGTTGTTGTTGTTTTAAAAAAATAAAGATCTTCCATCTCTCTGAATGAGATGGAGGAAAAGAAATGACAAGAGAATCACAACTGTATGAAGAGCGCATAGGCAGAATGGCAGGTTGGGATGTGTTGTGACCCTGGCCCCGGAGGCTGATTTATCTTCGCATACTGATTCGGAGGATGATATGGAGGAGGAGGAAGCTGTCACGAGCTATGTGCCGGAGGGGCCGTCTTCACTGGTGAGTCAGCAAGAACTGACAGTTGCTGATGTGCCTATGGACCCCAGCCAAATTGAGGAGGAAACAGAGGCCAGTAACGACGAGGGGGAGCCCCTATTGGATGCAAGAGAGAGATGTAGGAGACGTCGTAGAGAACAGCTATTGCCACGTCCCAAGAGGTGTGGTCAGGAGACATAGGGCCACACCCTACAAAGTAGAAAAGGGGTGTGACTGGAAAGGCATGGTGAACAATTTGTTGGCGTTTTGGATGCAGTGGAGTTACAGCTGTTAGTTTGGAGTTTTTGATAAAAGAGTCTGCATTCCTGCATTAGCCTGCTGGCCGTCTGCCAAGACCTTTGGAACATTGCCTGGTAACTATTGGACTGATATACGCTTTGGAAGAGAACTATTTATTTATTTATTTATTTATTTATTAAATTTTTATACCGCCCCCTCTCCCGAAGGACTCGGGGCGGTGAACAGTCAAAATTAAAAACACACAATACAAATATTAAAATACATTAAAACGAAATTAAATTATCTTTGGCTTCTCCAATTTAAAACCCCTTGCTCATAAAATTCCCCAATTAAAAGATTTTAATTTGTTAAAGGGCCAGCTTCAGTCTCTCTAGCCTGCGTTTGTTACTGCCGGGCTATTTGAGCCTTTGCAAGGCCACTCGTGGGAGGGGACAGAACAGGATGTGGGTAGGAGAATGATTGGAAAAACTTCTTAATTCCTTGTTCTGAATGATATTGATCACCAGAAGGTAGGTATTAGTCAGGGTGAAATGCTCCCGGTTCGGTCCGGTTTGCCCAAACCGGTAGTAAAAAATGTTAAAAAAAAAGTTCCAACAATCAGCTGAGCGACGCACTATTGTCAGACCCTTTTTTTTTTTTTTTACTTTTTTAGCATTTTTTTTACTACCGGTTCTCCAGAACAGGTTGTTAAAAATGCTTTTTTTTTAAAAATTTGATTTATATGCCGCCCTTCTCCGGAGACTCAGGGCGGCTTACAGTGCGTTAAGCAATAGCCTTCATACTTTTGTATATTTAATATTTATATTAAATTTATATTATATTATAATTATATTATAATATTATATTAAATTTATTAAATTTATTTATATTTAATATGTATATTTACTTTTAAAAAGTTAAAAAAAAAAAGGCCCCGACGATCACAGCTGTGCCGCCATTGGAGCCCTTTTTTTAACCTTTTAAAAGCATTCTTTTACAACCTATTTGCCCAAATAGGTTGTAAAAAAATGCTTTAAAAAAGTAAAAAAAAAAAAAAACTTGGCCATGCCCACCCAGTCACATTACCTCCCACCAAGCCATGCCCACAGAACCGGTAGTAACAAATTTTACATTTCACCATTGGTATTAGTTGACTAGTTTTTCTTATTTGATCTCCTCAGATATAGAAAGCCAGAATGGTTCGAATTCTCTCTGAGGAAATGAACTTTTTATCTGTATGTACTTTAGATCAGGGGTCTCCAACCTTGGCAACTTTAAGGCTTGTGGACTTCAATTCCCAGAATTCCTTGCTGGCTGAGGAACTCTGGGAGTTGAAGTCCACAAGCCTTAAAGTTGCCAAGGTTGGAGACCCCTGCTTTAGATCATATAGGATCTACGTTGTCTAAAGCACAGGAATGTTTCTCTCCTTGAGGAGTAGAAGTAAAAATCATTTAACATCCTTCCTCCTTTGTCTTGAGGGTCCATTTTTGAACCCTACATTCTTCACACAGAGCACACAGAGAGATCTGATGATGGAAACCAATCCAAAACAACCCTGTTGTTGAATGTCTGTCAGGCCTCCTGTTTATTGGCAAGACTCCAGTCCATTTCCAGCAGGGAGGGGTGTCTAAGTTCTTTCCCAGCATCCCCCCCAAATTAGAAAACCCATCATTATTCCTGATGTTCAAATGAAAGTGAAGAAGAAGTCCTGGGACAACTGCCCAAGTTTTAGGTTTAAAGATGTTCAGGGGAGCTAAGTAGACTCTGTTGTGTTGGCCATGGTCATCATCTTTCTGATTTCTTGGTTTCTTCTTGTACCACAAATGAAAGCAATCAATCTCACATAAAAATTCTCTTTTTGTTTGGTTTAAGGTTGTGGGACTGGAAAATATCTTGATGTCAACCACCTAGTGTATAATCTTGGATGCGATTATTGTGGCCCCTTAATCGAGATTGCAAGAAATAAAGGCTGTGAAGTTATGATCTGTGATAACCTACACCTCCCTTTTCGGGATTTGTGCTTCAACGCCATCATCTCCGTGGGAGGTAAGAGATTTTAATGGCCTGGACAGCTGACATAGGAGGAAACACTTTCGATATGCACCACATGACACTACATTAATATTTCCTAATTTACTTATTATAGGAAGATTAGATAATAGGAAGTCAGGCTTTTTGTCAGTCCAATTCAGGGGTTTTATATAAACATTCTTGAAAAACCAAGAAGGTGCATGGTTACTGAGGAAAAAAACCCCCAAAGAATATTCTGAGGATGTCATTTTCTCTGGGTAGCTAATTTATGAATCAGTCAATTTTTTCCCCATTGAGAGAACATCCAGGGAAACATCCTACCCGGAATTTCCAGTTGAAAAAAGTGCCCAATCCCAGTAGGCTGAAAAGAACTGATGTTTGGAAATTTTAAGCAGGAATGTTTGTCAAAGTTTTTTGCAGCACACAAAAGCAGACTATTAAACAGGATTCAAATGTCTTTATATACATAACAACACACAAGGTGTACAATGCCCTTGTACGTTTTTCCACGTTGTAGAGAAGAGAAATAGCAAGTACAAACACAGCGCAAAATGGAAGCACAAAATGGAGAAGGCAAAATGGAGGAGGGAGAAGCTAGTGCCTTCAAGCTTATATACAGAACAGTTAAGCCACGCCCAGGCTCCTTGCTGTCTGAATCAGGAAACAGCCCCCAGACCTTGGCTGACCTTGTTGCTATGTCCTATTCCAGTTCATGAATATACTCTGACAATGTTTCTCTTCATTTTAATACCAGTCTTTTTAAACTGATCTTATTTAGGTATAAGCAAACTCACAATCTTGCAAAATAAACATCCATAAAATGATTCCCCTATGCTTAGAAATCGGGAGGGGGCACAGAATAATTTGCTTGGGTTTGGAAGGAGCAAGAGGATGCAATGCTTTGTTGATTAGAGAGTGTGATATATCAGTAAATTAAAAAGGTGAACTGCCTGGGTACATAGCGGGCAGAACTGAATTAGAAACAGCTTTAATTGTAAAGCTGCAACAACATGGGAAAATGAGAAAACGTGGGGAGTGGGAAAATGGGTTATCCCTGACAAAGGGAAAAAAAGGTTGTTAAGGAATCTAAGCTACAATATGCATTTTCGCCCCATAAAAACTGGCATCTGCAAAGATGAAAAGTGCATTAGACATGGCCAGCTGAACCGTGGTGGCACAGTGGTTAGAATGCAGCATTGCAGGCTAACTCTGCCCACTGCCAGCAGTTCAATTCTGACCGGCTCAAGGTTGACTCAGCCTTCCATCTTTGTGAGGTCAGTAAAATGAGGACCTAGATTGTTGGGGGCAATAGGTTGACTCTGTAAACTGCTTAGAGAGGGCTATAAAAAAGCACTGTGAAGTGTATATAGTCTAAGTGCTATTGCTATCAGGTAAAATCTCAGAAAATAGGTGACATGAAGTCTTCCCTTTTTTTTTTTTAATTTGATTTATATGCCGCCCTTCTCCGGAGACTCAGGGCGGCTTACAATGCGTTAAGCAATAGCCTTCATACTTTTGTATATTTTATACAAAGTCAGCTTATTGCCCCCACAAACTGGGTCCTCATTTAACCTACCTTAGAAAGGATGGAAGGCTGAGTCAACCTTGAGCCTGGTAAGATTCGAACCTGCAGTAATTGCAGGCAGCTGTGTTAATAACAGGGTGCTTTAAACCACTGTACTACCAAGATCAGCCTTTGAATTAGCTTTGCAATGAAAAAGAGGCAAGAAAGACAGGATAATAAGGTTCTGTATCAATGTATAGTATCTACCAGTATGTTCAGTGCTTTGTTCCAAAATGAAGAGGTGATGATAAAATTTAAGAGAATTAAATCATTCCCATAGCCTGAATTTTAAACTTTTAATATAATTGAGATGTATTTTGCATGTGTATGTTTTTAGTTTAGTTTAGTTTCCTGTTTAAAGTTTATTTTATTTAGTTTCATTTTCATTTTTCCATTAGTTTAACATGAATCTTTTTTCACCCTAAAGGTTTTTCTATACAATTGGTTTCCTCTATATAGTTTTTATTACAACAGATTCATACATATGTAGCTATTTTGTATATATACAATATCACATATTAATAGGTACCATTTTTTCAAAAAATGATAATCTTTTAAAATTTTAATTAAAAAAAAGTTTAAAAAGATGAAGTCTCTTTTGATTCAAGCTTGCTCTGGTAACTACACAGACATACCAGTAATATTATTATTATAGTTAGTCACACAGTCAGCCAGATGTTTTGACTGGATCTGGCATTTTTATCCACCTATCGAGTTTTTCCCAAGGACTTGAGACAGGCAGATGTTCTTATTTGATGGTGTTAAAGGTACCATTGCAGGATGTAAGCTGTTCCAAGTAAAGCTGCCTTCTGCAATTGACTGATAGTGATTTTATCTATGCCAATGGTGTATTATTAATATTTTTGTAATAATATTAATAGTAGTATTGCTGTTGCTAGTGTTGCTACTGGTAACAAATGGAAGCCATATGCTATTATCTTCTTACAGTTTTCTTTTCTTTCTCCTTTTTTTTTTTTTAAGTTCCCAGTCTAGTCCATAGCGGCATTTCTGTAGATCTCCTATAAACCGAAAATAGAAGAATTAAACATATTTTATGAGTTGGTTATTATTTTTTTGCCCTCTAATAGTGGTCAAGGTTATTCTTCCTTTTTATCATGCAACATCGTAGAACCAAAAATTAATTTTGAAAATACCGAAAATGCTTCCTAATGAACAATGCCTCGATTGCATGATTATAAAGACATTTAATTTAAGATATGCATATCCCTAACGAACACGTTTCCTCTTCTTTTTTCAGTGATTCATCATTTCTCCACAAAACAAAGACGAATCCAGGCGATCCAAGAAATGGTCAGGGTGCTGGTACCAGGTGGCCAAATGATGATTTACGTCTGGGCTATGGAGCAAAAAACCCGACATTTTGAGAAACAGGATGTATTTGTTCCTTGGAACAAAGCCTTGTGTTCCCGTTTGCTTTCAGAATCCAATAAACCCAGGCCTAAAACGGATACTGCACCCCCTATAGAATCTCAGACGACGCACTCAAAACCCCCGATGAGTTCAAAATGCTGCCAGCCTGCTCCCCTTGATCAGAACCCCCCTCTGAGATTGGGTAACTGCCTCTCTGGATCCTGCTGTGTGAAAATTTCTGAAGACGAAGAAAAAAGATTTTATGGTGCCCTGGGGAGATCTTTTCGTTCCTGGTTTTCCTCCCGATCTCTTGACGAGTCTGCCTTAAGAAAGCAAAACGAAAAGATGGAACCCTTGAAGGATGTGGTGGGGTGGACAAGCAACGCCATTTCTGTTCAGCCCCTCAGGCACTGCAGCGTAGACTTAGGGTGTCACTCAGCACTGCTGGAGGGACGACAGCTAGATCACTATGACGACGTGTTTACAAAGTGTGTGGCCTGTAAACAAATCCAGTGGCTGGCAGCTTCAGGGTCCCTGAGGGATTTTGACGGGGAGCCGGCTACCTTAGTCCAACACCGTAACGGGGAAACCTCGTTTCTAAGGAGTTCTGTGGAAAACGTCAAGAATAGCTGTAGCCATCAAAGCAATAGTCACTCCTTTGCAGGAAAACCCTTCAAAAGGATTTCATCCGTTAGCTCTAGCGAGTCTGTGGTAGAATCAGCGGTGGCGGTAGGAGACTGTGCGGTTAATGGACAGGACGCCAGAGCCTTTATGCGCTATTACCATGTTTTTCGCGAAGGAGAGCTGTGCTCTCTGCTGGAAGAAAACGTTCCTGAGGTTCGCATAGTAAGTTCAAGCTATGACCATGGTAACTGGTGCATTATTGTGAAGAAAACAATATGCAACAGCTGAAAAGTTAGGCTTTCCGAAGCTGCGATCGAAGGAACGTTATACATTTTGCCAGCCTTTTAATCACCTATTCTGTGTGCACTGGTACAGTTTGAATACGAAGATGCCACTATGAAAGAATAGCACTTAACAGTTCGTTGAAAAACAAGCTTTTCTTTTTCTTTTTTCTTTCTTTCTTCTTCTTCTTTTTTTTTTTTTACAAATATCCATCCTCAGTTGCTTTTTAGGAAATTTGGGAGTGAGGTGTTTTGGGTTTTTTTAAGCATTTTATAAATAAAACTTTTTACAAGCGAAGGAAGGAGACATTTCTTCATTCCCCCTCCTTCCCCATCCCCTGAAAATACAGGTAGTCCTCGACTTACAACCACAATTGAGCCCAATATTTCTGTTGCTAAGTAAAACATTTGTTAAGTGAATTTTGCCCCGTTCTATGACCTTTCTTGCCTCAGCCATTAAGTCACTGTGGTTGTTAAACTAGTAAGTGAATCTGGCTTTCCCCCATTGACTTTGCGTGTCAGGTGGTTGCAAAAGAGGATTATGTCACCCTGGGACACTGCGCCCATCATAAGTATGAATCAGTTGCCAAGCATCTGAATTCTGATCATGTCTCCATGGGGATGCTGCAAACCATCATAAGTGTGAAAAACGGTTGTAAATCACTTTTTTCAGCGCCATTGTAACTTTC
The DNA here is from genome assembly GCF_029215685.1 of Pituophis catenifer annectens. NCBI lineage: Eukaryota > Metazoa > Chordata > Lepidosauria > Squamata > Colubridae > Pituophis > Pituophis catenifer. The sequence goes on from NW_027256888.1 coordinate 12,913,412, forward strand.
AATGGTCATTAAATGAACTGTTTTTAAGTTGACGATTACCTGTAGTATCTTCCCAATGAAATGGCAGTACAATTTGTGCTTGTGGTTTACCCTCTTGAACTTTTTTTGATCAGGAATTTGGTGTAATACACCTTTAATTTTTAAAATGCTTTTTTAAAGAAATCTTACTATCTAAATAGACTGCAGAGAACTAACAGTGCAAAAGTGCACTAAAAAAAATGAAAGCTACTTCCTGTGGAATTTTTAAAGAGGTGAGGCAGAAAAGGCCCAGATACCAAAAGAGAGCAAAAAGAACTGTCCAGAAAATATCTGCAGGAAAAACAAGCAATTAATCTCTGTAGAAGAGTTGCTGATTGCAAATATTCAGCAAGAATGTGATTTCTAATCTGTAACTGGAGTTTCAAAACAGCCATAGATAGTCCCCGTTTAACAAGAGTTCAGTTATGATGGTGATGAAAAAATAACTTTATGGAAAATCGGGTATAAACGAAGGAGCCCCACTCGTTCACCCCCGCAACAGCGTGACGTCACTGCCAGAAGGACCAAGTTGCTGGTCCTAATTATGGCTGCTATATGAGATCTGAGCAAATTTGGTGAATGTTTCTGTCTAAAGCAGGGGTCTCCAATCTTGGCAACTTAAAGACTTGTGGACTTCAACTCCCAGAGTTCCTCAGCCAGCTTGCTGAGGAACTCTGGGAATTGAAGTCCACAAGTCTTAAAAGTTGCCCAGGTTGGAGACCCCTGGTCTAACGTGTTATTGGATGAGCAGCAATATTTCAAACACTCCGAAAACTTAAATTTTCCATAGGCCTCATTCAGTGACAATTTTCTTTGTGTTTCCAAACCTACATAAGCTGTGATTAGCTTTCAGTAGGATTTAATGAAACGAATCGACTTCAAGCCATATTCTATCATCATTGTTTTCCCAAACCTTACTTTTAGTGCCAACCACTTTGGCTTAAATTCTGCTACCTAAAAGTGGAAGTAAAAAATTTCCCATCTTCCCTGTGATGCCAACTGAAAAAATTAGAGCTAGAGGAAGAAACAATTCTGTGCCTGTATCCCTAAATCATTGTTTAGTATTATGCTCAAACAGTGTCTTTCCTTGCAGTGAATTAACTGTGTCTTAGAATATCCAAACCGTTATCACTGAATGTCTATTTTAGATTTAGTTGTTGCACCTGCTCCTTCAGTGTATTCAATAACAAGTTAATCTGAAAAAAAGAAAAAAAAATCTGTTTCATATGAGGTCTTGATGAACTATCTAGTAACTTAAACCAGTTATTTAAATTCACAGGATAAAACTACTGATTTTTTTAAAAAAATGTTATCTGATAGCATGTCATCAGATAACACCCGATTTTATCTGATATATAAGAACATTAATTACAGATAAGCAGTTCCTAACACCTTAGTTTAATACTGGAATTTTGTACCCTTTGAAAATAATTGTTTCTTTGGAAGGTTGTTGTTTCAAATAGAATGTTTTTTTTTTCCTCCTGGGTAAAGATGATGAACATTCTAATTCAAAGGAAAGATAAATAGAGGTTTACAAATACAGTTTTAGTTTCAATTGGAACTATTTCCCCCCCTCTGGTGAACCAATAAACTGACCAGAGTCACTTGATAGTGAAATGGGTGGCATATAAATTAAATGAATATATAACCTCTACCTTTATAATAGGGGAAAGCCTCACTCCCTAAATTGCTTTCTGGTATGTAATATTACTGATTCATTAATATTTTTTTGACTTCTATTGAGAACAAACCCAACTTCTTCGGAATAAACTTCAATTTATGTTAAACTGAAAACACAATTGATGCTTAAAGTGTCTAATTTTAATCAAAACTCTGGAGGTTAGCTTTAAAGGGCAAGTGGCTGTACATTATTGAGTTCGTGAGGATTTTCCAACAGACAGGATGCTACATATGTTAAAAACAGGGTGGGAAAAGAGAGTAGTTCAAAATTAGGCTGAATATTGAAACTTTAAATTTTGTATTTTACAGTTCAGTTATAACTGAGACAATAGTCTGAATGCAAAGCAGTTCAAAGGAAGCAGGCATGAGCTAAACACCCAATCTGTAATCATTCCAGTCTCTTATTTCAGATAATCTGGAAACCCTCTGATTGATTTCAAGAAAGATACCAACCAATTGCGGTTTGGGGGATGAAGTGATCTCCAATGATCTCCAACCATCATGATGGTTGCTTTGTCTAGACTAGGCGTGTCCAACCTTGGCAACCGTAAGACCTGTGGACTCCAGCTCCCAGAATTCCCCAGCCAAGGGAAGTCTTGAAGTTGAAGTCCACGCGTCTTAAAGTTGCAGAGGTTGGATACTCCTAGAGTCTAGAATTATACTCAGCAATGTTACTACATTCTGGGTTTTTTTTGTCAGAATGGCCTGGGTCTTGTACTCACACTACAGTTGGCAGAGTTTCACTCACCTTTCATCCACACAACAAGCTGAGAGAGATTATCCATATTCTTTTTCAAAGGAAGGTTTTGAATTGAGTTCCATTCCTGGCGAGGGCAAGAAAGTGGTTCATCATTGCCTTCTGTTGGATGTTTTATCAAATCACCAATCTAGGGTAGAATTCAGGGATTTCATGACAGGCTCTCACCTAGGTCCTCACTATTATGCTTGGCTTTTTCAAGGTCAGATGATCAGGCTTGGCTAGGTGGTATGAGACCATTTTATTTATTCTACAAAATCGATTTTGTAGAATTTTGAAAGGCTTTGTTGGATCTTGAAGATTGCACTGCCATTCATTATTGTGTTTTCTTCCTCATAGTAACCTATCTTCCTGCATTTTTTTAAAAAAATCCAAGTCATGTCATTTTTTTTTCTCTGAGTAGAATTCCATTAGAACATGCCTTGTTTTTGAGGCATCATTGCAGTGGGTTATTTCCCCCTACTTCTACATCACAATTGAACATGTTAAAGAAAACTCTACTTGGAGCACAATCAATGGAACTACATAAATAATAGTGCTGTGATTCGATTTTTTTTACTACCGGTTCTGTGGGCATGGCTTGGTGGGCATGGTGTGGCTTGGTGGGCGTGGCAGGGGAAGGATACTGCAAAATCTCCATTCCCACCCCACTCCAGGGGAAGGATACTGCAAAATCCCCATTCCCTCCCCACTCCAGGGGAAGGATATTGCAAAATCCCCATTCCCTCCCCACTCCAGGGGAAGAATACTGCAAAATCCCCATCCCACTCTGGGGCCAGCCAGCCAGAGGTGATATTTGCCAGTTCTCCGAACTACTCAAAATTTCCGCTACCGGTTCTCCAGAACCTGTCAGAACCTGCTGAATAGCATCCCTGTTGTGTACCTGTTACTTGGGTAGATTAATTGCATGTTACAAGTCAAACATGGGGATCCAAAGATGGGAGAAGACTTCAGTTTTACTGTTTGTTCATGCTAACTTTAAAAATTAAATCTGGTCAATATATGTGTGCCAAAGCAAAAAGATGTTTTGGATCTGTTCACAGCTGGCCAGTTACGGAAGCATTTAACCTCAAAACCAAGAAAACAAAACCGAGTTGACTACGTCACCTGTTAAAGGAGAACAGATGCAAAACAATCACAGATTTCCTTTCTACTCCCTCCCTATCAGCTCAGTTGGAGCAAAAAAAAATTGATTCAAAACAGGTTCTGCTGTTTTGAAACCATTTGAGTTGGCCCCTAGATGCCACATTGTTTAGTTCGGACACATCTAAATTATTAACACTCAGAAATCCTGCAACTCAGAAAAGCCCCAAATAGCGGGGAGGGGGAACATTGGGTTTTAGAAATTGGCATAGTATAAGGATAATAAGCTGTAAAGTGTTGAGTGCCTGGCAGTTTCCCAGATACTTAAGTGAACAGGAAAGAATCCCTAATACACATTTAGTCAGGGGATACGCTATACCAGTGATGGCTAACCTTTTTGCCGTCGCGTGCCAAAAGTGGGGGGGAGAGCAGGGGGGTTGTGCGCGCGTATGCCCACACCCATAATTCAATGCGCCCTGCCCCCTGCACATGCACACGTGACCCCTCCGCACTCCCCCCGCTTTTGGCATGTGATGGCACGGTGGGCCCGGTAGGCCTGTTTTTCACCCTCCCCAGGCTCCAGGGGCTTTCTAGGAGCCTGGGGAGGGTGAAAACAGCCTTCCCCACCCCCTGGAGGCCGGAAACTTCCCAACTTCCGGTGGGCCCGAAAGGCCCAAAAATGCGCTGGAGTTGAGGTAGGGCAATGCTCACGTGGCCACAGATACGGCTCCGCGTGCCACAGGTGGCACGAGTGCCATAGGTTCACCATCACGGCTCTATACCAGTGATGGCTAAAGTGGGAGTGCAGGGGAGTCATGCGCGCATGTGCGTGGGCATATAATTCTACGCATCCCACCCAGCTGCGCATGCGCACGCGGTCCCCCCACTTTTGTCATGCGATGGCACAGTAGGCCCATTTTTCGCCCTCCCCAGGCTCCAGAGGCTTTCTAGGAGCCTGGGAAGAGTGACAAATGGGCCTTCCCCACCCACCCCCGGAGGCCCTCTGGAGGCTGGAAACAGCCCGTTTCCTGACTTCTGGTGAGCCCAGAAGCAGAGCTGTGGAGTCGGGAGATAAATGTTCCGACTCCGACTCCGACTCCGACTCCTCAGTTTTTTGTACTTCCGACTCCGACTCCGACTCCGACTCCCCGACTCCGACTCCTCTGTATTAATATGCGAATGTATTTTATACATTCCTTGAAGGAAAGAAAGGCAACATATATGTCATTACCACAGGACTACTGGCTGGGAAGCCAACAGTCTACTGTATTGAACAGTTTAAGCAAAAGACAAACACAATGAAAACAACAAAGTTTTATTAATTTTTTTTTATTAATTTAATTAATCAAGTTGCTGGATAGTAGCAGCAGGCATAAACATCAGGAACAGGAACTTTACCAGTTCAAAAATACAAACCACATTATTTGGTTGTTTTAGAACAAAAACAAAGCTTATCTATATGAACCAAAAACAAAATCTGTAAAACCTAGAAATGGTTTATATTAATCTTGAAATGTAGTTATAGGCTTAGCAAATGCAAATCAATTCAATGTAGAGTTCTAAGGAAGAGAATTGCCTCTGCCAGATCCTCTTTCATAGAGGCTCTTAAGTCAGACTTTATTATTTTTAGGGCTGAAAATAATCTTTCGACACTGACTTGGGTGGGTGGCATTGCAGTAACTATTCTGGCCACATCACTAACGATCTCTGGATAAACAAGGATGGCTTCTTCAACAGTAAGTTTTGATGAGTGATCATACTTTTCAACTTCTTTTAGTGCTTTATAAAACTCCTGTTGGAATTTTTTTATTTGGACATTTACTGGTTCTGTAACGCTTATGCGACGTCGCTTTCCTTTAGCAACTTCCATTTTGTCTAAGAAGGAATCAAAGTCTAATTCTTCGTTTGAAGAAGATGATTCTGAGTTACCACTATTGCTTAAAAGAACTCCATCCTCCTGTGGAGGTATTTCAGGTCGTAATCCCTTCATGCGAACTGCTACATCATAGAGGGCCTTTTTCCCAGTAGCAATCTGTTTACTGTTCAATAAAAGTCGGCTCATTGGGTCGACATAAATAGCCGCTAACAAGATTTCATTTTCCAGCAAAAGACTCTCTCTTTTCATCATTGAAGATGCAATGCCCTCAGCTATTAACCCTCCATTTTTGTTCAGGCGATATAACAGGCTCTTCCATTCCAAGAGGAATTTACCTGGGGTTAGATCATCACATTGCAACCTCTTGGTGACAGTGAAGGGGTGAGAAAGAAGGTTCTCCAGCTCTTTTGTTTGTGTCCACTGGCTTGCAGTTAATGCAAGATTTTCATTGTCCATTTCTTCTATGAAGTCTTTAAGTTCAAGCAAACGCTTCACCATTAAATAAGTGCTTCCCCAGCGAGTTGTTTGATCCAAAATGGCTCCTTTTCCTGCACGTCTTTTCAAAATTGCATCTGTTTTTGGGGCCCTGGCTGCAACAGTTACTTGCCGTAATTTGCCAATTAATGTAGCTGCATGGCGATCTTTTAATCCATCTCTTATGGCAAGTTGCAGTGTATGAACAGCACATCGCATATGATGAATAGTAGCAAGCTTCAATGCTTCTTCAACAAAGTTGTCTAAAAAAATGTCAGCATTCTCTTCAGTTTCTAAACTTTCTCTAATACTTGCAGAGCTGTCTTCCTCTAAGTCTAATATCTGTTTGATACCTTCTTCATCTGCCTTCATCTTCTCAATTGTGCTCAACATGTTAGAAGCGTTATCTGTCACAACACATAAAATCTGTTCCTTTTTAATTTCAAAATCGTCTAGAACACCCTCCACTAACTTCTGAAGGTAATCACTGGTGTGATGTGCCTGAGTGTCCTTTACTCCGAGGGTCCGTGTTATTGTTTTGTTATTTTCATCCACAAATCTAACATTAATAGCGAAATAATTGACTCTGTGACGTGTGCATGCATCCATTTTAAGGAAGACAAAACGTCCTTTCATAACTTTCTGTAGTTCTTCCTTTTTACATTTGGCCTCCTCAATTATAAGTTTCCTTATACTTTCTCTTTCCAGAGAAACACCAAGTTTTTTTGCCATTTCTCCATTTAGGCCTAAAAAGGCTGTCTGTGAAAAGAAGGATAGTGGTACACTATTCTTTACTACCATTTCAATAATGTGGTGTTTGAATTTTTCTGGTGTCATCCTTATGGTAACTTTGTCAGATATAAAGAATTTTCTTATTTGTGATTGTTCTCCAGTAGATTTCTGAACGTTTTTTGTCACAGAAGTAGATGCAATGTTTTCATTGCTATCTTTCTCATTCACGGCTTCTAACACTTTGGGATGAAAACGCTGTAAGTGTCTTTTCAAATTTGATGCTCTTGTAGGTGCATTTTTATCAGGCCCACTGAAACTGCTAATTTTTGCATCACATTGTTTTTCACCATCATCATCTTTTCTAATACATTGGCACACGTAATGTTTTCCATCACTTGATAATGCAAAGTGCTCATAAACAGTAGACTTTGTTGTGTTTGTTGTTAGCAGTCTTTTTGCCATTGTTTAGGATGCCTCTTTCCCTAAAATATAAAATATGTTATACTAACTGGCATATAATTAGATTTTTAATATCAACATACACAGTCTTGTAAGTTGTACGTACATGGCTTTATACAAACAAATAAGCTATATATCCCAGCACTAAACCTAGACATGATTTGTCCTATACAATATAAACACTTACAGTTGAATCCAAGAAGCTGTTCCACCAAGTTCTTCTAAGCCAGTGGTTCTCAACCTTCCTAATGCCGCGACCCTTTAATACAGTTCCTCATGTTGTGGTGACCCCCAACCAGGGGTGGGTTCTAAATTTTTTTACTACCGGTTCTGTGGGCGTGGCTTATTTTGTGGGCATGGCTTGGAGGTTATGTGACTGGGTGGGTGTGGCTAGCTGGTCATGTGACCGGGTGGCCATGGCTATGTGTATAGAGGGCTGAAAAAAGTCATTTCTGACAGGTCCTCGCACTTTTGACTGGTCCTCACACTTATGACCATCCTCACATTTATGCCCGTGCAGCATTTTTAACAACCATGTCACTCATTTCACAACTGCTTCTCTTCACCATGGTGACAAGATAGGGCAAAAACGTAAAATGTGAGGACAGTCGTAAGTTCGAGGACTGGTCAAAAGGGAGAGGACCAGTCAGAAATAACTTTTTCAGCCCTCTGAGTAGTCCATATACATAAAAGGATACAGCAATAGAGAGGGATGAAGGAAGGGAAGGGAAATTAGAGTAGGAGTGAGGGTAAGAGAGGGAGGAAGAGAGGAGGAGAAGGAGAAAGGAAGAGGAAGTAGGGAGGAGAAGAAGAGGGTGAGGAAGAGAAAGTAAGAAGGAAAGAAAAGAGAGAGGTGGTAGGTTTGAGGAGAAAGATTGCTGTACAATAAAAAAGATGAAAGGGAAGAAAGCCAACCCCAAACAAATATAAAGATATTAAGATAAAGAATGAATTGTTAAACTTTAAAGAATAAAAGAGAACAAATATGAATAAATAACAATAATTAGAAACACACATACAAACATACAATGTATTTTCTTTGAACAGAGTATTTGGCCGGTTCATAAATTTAAACAGTGTTTAGTCATGTTTAAAGTTTAAGCTAACAATCAGAGTTACAAGTTTTTATAGCCTTAGCTGAATGACAGCAGTTTTTCCAATGGTTTACAGCTTCAGTCTTGAACTATTGACCCTCCATTCCCTTCACTTATGCAAGTGTCTCTAGTCCTGCAAAAAACATATTTACTTAATCCCTTATCAGTGAGAGGCTAGGTTACCCATGGGCGCTGCGTTCCCTGTAACAGCAGAACACAACACTATGGAAAGTATAAGTATTGCCACTCCTAATTGTGCGTTGCGTGCCTTATAGTGAAGCACATGAAAAGCATGCTTCTTCACGGTCACTTAACGTGTTCATTTTGCGGTTACGTGAGGCACTGCATGCATTGGTCTTTATTCTTACAGTAGAGAAGTCATTAATTATAACTTTTTGTGAATTGGGACATTTAAACTTGCTTTTTTTAAAATTCCAATCTAAATTTAGTAGGAGTCGGAGTCGGAGTCGGTGCATTGTTTGCCGACTCCGACTCCGACTCCAGGTACCCAAAATTTCCTCCGACTCCGACTCCTCGACTCCGACTCCGACTCCACAGCACTGCCCAGAAGGCCCGAAAATCAGGCGCTGGAGCTGAGCTCACGTGCCCACCCATATGGCTCCACGTGCCACCTGTGGCACGCGTGCCATAAATTCGCCATCATGGCTCTATATTCTATACTCTCTGATATTTGCTGCTCTTTGTCTAGAACTCACAGTGATCCCAGGACCAAAGTATGGAGCTGAACTTAGACTATTTTAGCATTTGATTTACCCCTTGGTGAGTTGGAGGTTGGAAGGGTAAGACTTTAAGGAAGCCCCATTTTGCTGGTACACAGACTAGGACAGCGGTCAGCAACCTGCAGCTCTGGAGCCACATGTGGCTCTTTCACCCCTCTGCTGCGGCTCCCTGTCACTCAAAATATGCGTCACAACCGCCAATGTGCAACACCCGCCGGCACACGATTTATTGAGCTTTTCAAATCCCGGTAGGCCAACCATGAATTAAATCCAAGAAAAGAAAAGTTTCAGAAGAAAACAGAACGTTTAATTCAACTAGAAAGAGCCTTGGTAGTACAGAGGTTTAAGGCACCCTGTTATTAAGCTGGTTATTAAGACCAGCTGCCTGCAATTACTGCAGGGTTCGAATCTCGCCAAGGCTCAAGGTTGACTCAGCCTTCCATCCTTTCTAAGGTAGGTGAAATGAGGACCCAGTTTGTGGGGGCAATAAGCTGACTTTGTATAAATATACAAAAGGATGAAGGCTATTGCTGAGCACATTGTAAGCCGCTCTGAGTCTTCGGAGAAGGGCAACATATAAATCAAATTAAAAAAAAAAAAAAAAAACTACATATGCTAGTTTTTTGGCCACTCAAGAAATAGTCAGGCCCAGGAAGGGTTTTGTGGCTCCCGGTGTTTTCTTTTCTGTGGGAAACGGCTCCAAACGGCTCTTTGAATGTTTAAGGCTGCAGACCCCTGGACTAGGAGGACAGGACTTCCAAAGTAAAGGAAGTAGAGAATGTCTTTCTCTTTGCAGAACATAATCATCCTCAGTATTCTGCAGAGGGAAAAAATCTCCATTATGCAATTATTATTCCTCTGTAACCCACTTTTGCAATCTGGGTGCAGAGGATTCCGGACACAAGCAAGTAATAACAATGCTTAGCTTTCTGAGATCAGCCAAGTTCAGCCCGATGTCACCACCACTGTGTAAATAAAGCCCTACACAACTAAGTTTAGATGGAAGTTAATATTTATTAACTATAAATATTATATATACACCCCCCCCACCCACAGTAGCAAGCTTAGAGAGTAAAACTTAGCAATAATTTTAGGCTTGTGTGTTTTCTCCCGTCTTCTCCACTATATAAGAAGAAAGAGGAAGAATATAAATATTTGCTTCCATTTGTTGCTATGTATAAATTTAGGATTATGACTTTTCGGAAGTAAGATATATGGAAACAAATCTGGACCAGAAACCAGAATTTAAAACATACCGTCAGTCAAAAAAGCAAGCCATGTCCAAAGGATTAAAAACTCTGCTTTGTCCTCATTACCACAACAGTTTATCCATTCTCGTAGCAGAAAATATTTAGAATTCTGTTTGAATGCAGTCAAAGTATTTGACTGGATATATGCCAGTTAGTTAAAAGCAACAGTGAAGCAACTGGACTGTGATATCCTTAAGAATTTGTCACTTTAAAATGGTAAACCTTGAAATGTTTTTTTTTTTTCTTCATGGATGGGGTGTATTGAAGAGAAGATATGATTTTAAAAAATCAAGATGGCAGCCGTGATGGAGTGCTTGAAGATCCGTTTATTACATATATGTTGCATAGGTCATCTTAATTTTTTGACCATAACCTTGGGAAAATCGTGGTTGATTTGTTTTCTGTTGAATTTCTTTCTTTTAGACTGAAGACTAAATTTAACATTTGATTTTTCTTTTTCCATTTAATTCCTCACTAAACCAAAACCCTAACCTCATGTCTCCATATCAATTGTCTTTTTCACCTGGTCTTTTTTTCTATAGGGTGGTTACGAAATAAAAAGATTTGAGGGAAACTGATCTATTCAGCATATAAAGTTGGAGATGGGAATGTTGTATGCTGGTGGGTGGATTTGATTTTTAAACAAGGATAATGTTTTCTTCGTTTAGTTATTCCGTACATAATGACTCTCCTTCTGGGGTGCTAAAATTACAATTAGGAGAAATATAAAGGGACTACTTTACACTCAAGATTGCCAGTGCTTTTCTATCCAAAAACAAATTCCTTAAAATAATGTTGTTGAAATTATGTCTAAACCTCAAAGGATGTGCTTCTCGGCTTTGTAATCAAAATGAGAGTTCTTGCTTTTTTTGTGAACTGCATGATACTTCAGCTAATTGTGAGATGCAAGATTTCTGTATCTTTTACAAATGGCCATTTATAATGACAGACGTGTATTCTAATTGCTATTGTGACAAGTAGCTTTGTGCTAATACTAGTCTTGTGTAAATGGGTGTCCTCCGATATCACCATTGACTTCATCTGTTGCATTTGAGCTCTGCTGGCGTGGACTCCATTTCCTGACTCACAAAAAATGCCCGTGAATGTCAGAAAACCAACTTACCTCCCAGAATGAAAGGAATTTGCTAAAAAAAACCTCAAAGAAAAATACTGAAATCTCATATTAGACCTTGCCAAAGTTTAAAATACGCAAAATTTTGTGAGATTGGTACAAAAGTAGAACACAAATCAGAATACAAGTGTGGAAAAGATGCCGGCCACTGTGTTAAAAAAAAAAAATTCTGTGGTTTGTGGTTTTTGGCTTGGCAGAACATGAAAATGTGCAAATTATCACCCTGCTTTATGAATTGTGATTTTAACACAGACAAATTGAAATTGACTGACTGACTTCATTTTATGGGCAGACCAGGCCATCGTGTGTTACTCTGCCAACCCATCAAATCCTTTGTGTTTTTTAAATTCTTCTTCATGGCAACTAGGCCATCCCATTTTTATGGGATGACACGATTATACTTAACTGTTCTAAATATTTTTTTTTAAGCTTCTGATGCTATTTCAGTAGCATGGGGTGGAGATTCTACTTACTCCTGACTTCACCCTGTAGGTGTATGCATATATAGCACTCATGCTCACACACTTCCAGGAGATGGACCATTTCAGGATTTAATGCCTTCCAGCTTTTAGAAGTTGGTAGCAATAGCAATTAGACTTATATACTGCTTCACAGTCCTCTCTAAGCAGTTTACAGAGTCAGCATATTGCCCCCAACAATCTGGCTCCTCATTTTACATACCTCAGAAGGATGGAAGACTGAGTCAACCTTGAGACGGTCAGGATTGAACTCCTGGAGTGAGCAATGAGTTAGCCTGTAGTACTGCATTCTAACCACTGCACCACCACGGCTCTTGGTGATGATGTTCCTGAAGCATTCTTTTTCACATCCTAACAGGTCTAGTTTGGCTTAGTTATCATGGCAAACAATAGTTATTCTAGCATACAATAATGCACACCCTCATCTCATGTATCCTCCCTATAAAGGTACAATATTTGTTTTTCTTTCTTTTTCGTAGGTTTTATGTGTATGTCTCTTTAGCCAGGTTCTACCTAAGTAAACCAAGATATTATGCAGCCCTAATTCAGTGAAATCACAATTCACTAGTTTCTGGGAGACTAAGATAGATCTATTTCGGCCTTATAAGGCCTCATCAGTTAGCCACACCCTCATCTCATGTATCCTCCCTGTAAAGAAAAATATATATATTTTTCTCACCCCACTTCCCCCTGCACGTAAGAGTATATTTCTGGGCTAATTTTAAAAAAATTACAGTAAAACACAATAATGGGAATAATGGCTGAGACCTTTAGACTTTGTAGGCATCTAAAGTTTGGGCTCAGGAAGTAACATTTTCCCAAATGGCCTCTCTCTTTCTCAATGATCCATCTTGATTGAGTCACCTCCTTCTGTTCTGTCCTGCTACTTCAATAAATACAACACACCATTGGTCAGAGTGAACAAATTTAACTTTTGGGATCTTTCTTCCACATGATTGCCTTTGATGAAACTAGAATGGTGGTATTTATTCTGTTAGCAGAAGGCAGGATTAGCTTTCTGCAAACGGTATTGAAATGAATTCCCTCTGTATTGAGAAGGGGCCACAAGGAATCAAGCTGAAGATACCGGTTGGTGGCTTCTCAAAACTATAGTTGCTTTTTGTGGCAAATGTTCTCATTCGTTCTTCATCATGTGTCTGCTTTGTGCATCTTTTAACTTGGAGATAATTGTGAAGAATTAGACTTTTTATTTTATTCAAATGATAGGCAACTATTCTTGAAACTGCATTTGTAGTGGTGAATTCATATAGTCCAAATTCACTGGATACCACACTATAAGATACTGCTGTGCACCTCAGAATGACAGAAATATCATCACATATTTCATCCAAGCTATTAAAAACTTAGAACTCAATGCCAATTCATTACTGGGTAACTTCTTGCCATGTATTTTGAGTAGCAATTCTCAATATCTTAATTGCCAACTTTGTACCAAATATTATTCTGTAACTGTCTTAACTGTTATTTAAAAGTTAAAACATCATTTCATTGAAAATGTCCAGGTTTTTAGTGACTCTATGGTAACTAATAAAATGTATATATTAGACTGATCATGAAAATCTGCATTTTGTATTTCGTTTCATTAAAATATAACAAAGCTTCAATTTTTTAAAAACATGTACCTAAGAATTCTTAAGTCTACAGGGCAGAAAATGGGGTTGAAATTCAACATAATTGGAAGGCTCCCATTGAATAATTCTGCAGTCATCATTAACAAAAAGTTGGCTGTTGCACTAAAAGTTGCAAATTAGGAATGACAGTGACCAAAATATGTCTAGAGCTGTAAATGTTCAAGAAACTGATGTTAGATGGCCCTCTTCTGGACTACAAACACCCTACATGACTTGATTTTACAAATTCCTATTCACTAAGCTCTTAACCTAAAAAATATAGGAGATGCGCATAACTGAATGAGGTCTAAATTGCAACTAAAAATACATGACAAAATATTGCCCTATGTCAGTGGAGAAATGTGGATTGCTGTATTAATCAGTGCTTTCCTTTTAATGTGACACATCTACTAGCCATCCCAATCTCGAGGTTACCTTTTGCCTTGTCGATTGCCAGTCAAAACAGCTGCGAAGGCCCATCTATGTAAGTGTATCTACTGTGTTTCCCCCAAAATAAGACCCTGTCTTATATTTTTTTGAACCCTGAAGTAAGCGCTTGGCCTTATTGCCATGCGCTCAAAAGCCTGATTGGGCTTATTATCAGGGGATGTCTTATTTTGGGGGAAACAGGGTAGTGCAGTTGGTATTGTATGCCATGCCTACGCAAGAGTGACATATCCCAACCAGGGGTAGGTTCCACTTACCTTTACTACCAGTTCGCAACAGTAGCTTCTGTGCATGCGCAGATCGTCAGCGAGGACGTTGGGGTTGGTGGGCGGAGCTTCCCGCCACCATTACTACCAGTTTGCAAGAACCAGACCAAACTTGGAGCAACCAACCATTAATCCCAACACAGTCTTTGAATGCTTGCTCCTTTAAACTCTGTGCATAGGAGGAGGAGTGGGCTGTATGTACTTCAAATGAATAAACAGCACACGATTGTAAAATAAAGCTGCTCTCTTTATGTGGCCTCTGTTGGTCCTTTCCCACCTGATCTCTTTGCATTTAAGATTATTATGAGGTAAAATTTAAAATGTACAGGTAGTCCTCAACTTACAATCACAACTGAGCCCCAAATTTCCATTAATAAGCAAGGAAGTTATTGAGTTTTGCCCCACTTTATGGCCTTTTTGCAAATCAAAGTCTAGCTTCTTTTGTGAATACAGTATAGCATTCTCCTCAGAAAATATTTCCCCACCTAAGAGAATGACTTTGTTCCCAAAGTAAATTAACCAAAATTGGGTAAAAGTTTTTTTTTTGGGGGTGGTGGTGGTGATAATGACACACAAACCTATTATCCAGTAACTACAGGGATATTTAGAGCCATGGTGGTGCAGTGGTTAGAATGCAGTACTGCAGACTATTACTGCTAACTGCCGGCTGCCTGCAATTTGGCAGATCGAATCTCACCAGGCTCAAGGTTGACTCAGCCTTCCAGCCTTCCGAGGTGGGTAAAATGAAGACCCAGATTGTTGTGGGCAATATCCTGACTCTGTAAACTGCTTAGAGAGGGCTGTAAAAGCACTGTGAAGCGGTATATAAGTCTAAGTGCTATTGCTATTGAAATAAGGACTTTCTGATGAACTATTTTAGGCCACGAAGGAAAAAGTTGGAAAGCACTGGTCTAACCCCCAATGCATTTGATGAAGTGAATTGCTCACAAAATACACCTTTTGACAAAATTTGAGAACCAGCGTTTCTCTTTCTGCTCATAGACACACGTTTGCTGATTTTATTTCTGTTTATAACATCCAGGGCAATTATTCAGCCATCGAAGAATTCCACACACAGTTATGAAATGGAGAATAAACCTTTCAGAAAGGTTATGCAGCTTGTTTTTCACTAGAGGGCACTCAGTCTATTGAGGAAGAGCAGTGGATTGTGCACCGTATTAGTTAGAGCATAAAAAACCTGCCTGACAGAGAGCCAATTTTCTAGTGAATTTCCTTCAGAAGATATGATATACTTGGCAGGAAAATGTTACGAGTAATCATCCTGGTCAAGAAGTCAGTACAAATGGACAGATGTTTCTTTTGCGGATCATTAACTCGTGAAATTCCTATCATCCGATTGAGGATAGGCGATGCAACGTGGTACATCTAGCTACCTTGGAGTACGATGCTTATCTGCTTGGAACCGGCCAGCATGGCAAGGGGTACAAATGTGGCAATCCAAACGCATGTAGAAGGCATCAGTTTGCGTCCTTTTATTCTGTCTTTCTTGGCTGACAGAATTGTCAGTTGCTTCTGGCACAAACAACAGACCACTCAGGGTTCCCAATTATTGACAATATGAAAGATGGGGGCTAACGTATTTCTTACCTGACACATACCATCTTCTTTGTGAAAGCAAAATTACAGCACAGCATACGCTGGAAAATTGTTGTTTTACAGACTGTCGGTTTTACAGAAGGCCTCAGCCTGTCGGTGCGGAGGTTTAAAAATCAGTGTCCCTTGGAGGCCTGCTATTTCTACATCTATTTTCATCGGCAACATTTTTCTCAAAGGCCTTTGAAATACAACAGAGGCTCGGCCACCCTTCCTTAAGAATTTTAAATAGACAAGAGGAGCTAGTTAGAAGTGAATAAACAAATACAGATTTTCTTGTTAGTTATTGTAACTTCAGCCTAGTTTGTGTCTTCACCCAAGCGATTAAATCTGCTGCAAGTCTAAATGAAGGTCAACAGAATTGGAGGAAAGGAACTTCTTAGAATCTTACCATTTTATTTTTTACCTTCACCCTAACAAAAAAAGAGGCAGGGCTATAATCACAAACTGTATTTTTCGGAGTATAAGATGCACCTTTTTCCCTCAAAAAAGAGGGTGAAAATCGAGGTGCGTCTTATACTCCGAATGTAGCCCCGCCCGGCTTCTCAAACTGAGATTTCAGAGGATCAAAAAAGCATCAGAAACGCAGCTTCAGAAAAAAAGCCCCAAAACAGAGCTTCAGAGGCTTTTTTTCTGAAGTTCTGTTTCGGAGGCTTTCAGAGGCAGAAAAAAATTTCTGAAACAGAGTCAGAAGTTTTAGAGGCAGGAAAAAAAAAAAACAAGGCACAGAGCTCACAACCAAGGAAACTTTTGCTAAAATTTACCTCTGGGAACAGCTGGTTGGGGGTATTCCGGGAGGCCGATCCACCCGCCAATCAATTTTT
Organism: Pituophis catenifer annectens; assembly: GCF_029215685.1. NCBI lineage: Eukaryota > Metazoa > Chordata > Lepidosauria > Squamata > Colubridae > Pituophis > Pituophis catenifer. Next base: position 12,929,968 of record NW_027256888.1, read on the forward strand.
TTCTTATTTTCCTCCCCAAAAACTAAGGTGCGTCTTTTACTCCAAAAAATATGGTAGTCATAGCCATCTTGACTTTTTGGATCCCCTGCTTGTATCTTCCTCCAATGATGTGTAAGCATGTGAGCGTGGTTATATATGATTTTTTTAAAAAAAATAATAAGAAATTCCCAAATGGAACTTATTTCCAGAGCACAAAAACAGTGTCCTCTCTAGTGATTGCTTTCTAACATTTTGTAGTTGACCTTCCTCAATGCCGCACTTTTATTCTGTTGAGAATGACAGACAAAGACCAAAGCTCTGCTTTTGGCTTCCTTCCTTTGCTTTCACCAGTTTATCTGGGGGTCTCCCTCCCCCTTTTTCCTTTTGTCTTTTGTTTTGAAGGAACCTTCGCATTTCCTGGACAGGCCGGCAGCATTTCCTTTGTGCTTTTGAACAATTTTTTGTTTAAACAGCTCCACATTATTATTCTGATGAACTAAAAAATAAGGATGTAGCCTGCTTATCTGGGGTCTATTGGATAAAGCAAAACCCGCAACGAGAGCACTAAATTGTTTAAGTGGAAGCTTTAAGAGCTGTTCTTACAAGCTTGTTCATCTGTTAAAACCTCTGCATGGGATTATACTTCAAGAGGAGGTTTTGTTCCTTTAAAGTTTGGAAAGGACTTTGCTAGTTAAAAGAGGATGTGATTACAGGAAGCTGAACAACACTAGAAATATCTACAACAAACTGTGTGTTCCAACATCAGGATAAAAAAAACCTAAAAACCTACATCGACACGATCTGCATGTATGGTAAGACACATTTGAGACATCTGGCCCATGGATCAAATGCCCACCTTTTTTTCTTCTTGGGTAGACTCTACAGTTGCAAAAGGCCACAGAAAATGGAGAAGAATTCGATATATCACACAAACACAAACACTTAATAGTGCATTTATTGACTATGTTCTGTACGGGCATATAATAGCAAGCTATAAACCTTTTCTTCTTTTATCTTTTTCTTTCTTTCTTCAGTTGTGTAGAACATATTTACACTGGAGGAAAGGACAGCCAAACTTGAGATACAAACACCCTGCCTCTCCTTCAAAGAATATCTGAGGTATAAATACAAGTATATCTTAAATAATTATCTCCATGCTTTAATCTATGCTGGACAATAAAGTGTGAACACATTTACATCAGAATGGTATGTACAACATACGTGTTTTTTTTTTTTTTTTACATATTTAAAGAAATGAAAAGCATACAAAGAATACACAATTCACCTATTGATGAGAACTGTAAATGGCACAATATCTAAAACCTCCACCTGGCAACACATTTTACAAGGACATCAGTGGAATGACTGCCAGGGTTTTTAGCTAGGAATAAGGCTGTCTTTATTCACCGGTTGCCCTCCAGATGCAAATGGCAATTGAAGGGCATCAGATCAAGGAACCTTACAGCCAAAGACTACGCTTCACGTTTGAATTACAAGACATTTGGAAAGCAGGTAGTCCTCAACTTACAACTGGTTGCTTAGCAATTATTTGAAGTTACCATGGATCCCCCCCAAAAAAGATACTTATGACCTGGTTCTGAAGTTCCAATGGCTGTCCCTGGTCATGTGACTGCATTTTGGGCAGTCGGCCACATGGCTGTTTGCAGTGTCCCGCAGTCACGTGACTGTAATTTATGACTTTTTTTCTGGAAACAGGAAGTTACTTGCAGTTTCCAGAAAAAAAATTGCCCACAGAGAACAATAGATTCGCTTAACGCTTGCAGCATTTGCTATATGACTCCCAGGCCCCATCACCTGCGGTTTACAACTGTAATTGGCAGACACAACTTTGTTTGTAAGTCAAGGACTACCTGTAATGGGAAGATATGACCTAGAACACTTCCTGCCTCATCCCCATTGCACTCCCCCTTCCCGTTTCCCTGAAAGAGTCAGTACCAGTCTATTTTTGATTCCGGTTATGGTGTCCCTTGAAAATATAATTTATTTGTTTGAACAGAGCAGCGCTTTTGTCCCAACAAAAGGAAGTTCATGAAGGACACTGTTTTCTGAAACAGATACAAGGAAGAATTCTAACCTACCATATAGTCCAGGGATGGTTAACCTTTTCTGGACCGAGTGCCCAAAGTGCATGCGCCCCACCCCCAGTGCATGGGCCCCCGCACATGCGTGGCGAAGACCTGAAGACCAGCTGGCTGGCAGGAAGCACACGTGCATGCGTGGCAGAGCTGAACTGGGACGACGGCTCGCGTGCCCACAGAGAGGGCGCTGCGTGCCACCTCTGGCACGCGTGCCATAGGTTTGCCATCACGGATACAGTCCCTCTCTTGACATAACACTGCTTATAGATTGAACACAGAGGGAAAATAAGAGACTCAAAGTAACCCAAGGCATTAGTACAGGTGCAGAATTAGGAAGAGCTCTTCCCAATACTCTCAAAAGTAATCTCAAACACTCTATGAAAATAATAATAATACTGACAATGGTATCTAAGAGCTTCTTCTAAATGTGCCACGGTTCCAAGGCTGGGAAAGAAGACCAGGTGAAAATCGCACAGGTCTTTTCTGAATGAACAAAGCACGCCAACTGCCAATTTCACCTAATCTTTGGTGACAACATACATCTTGGCAGTAATTTACAGCTGTAAGGGGCTGGTTTTAGTTATTCAAATGGATCTATACAATGATTTTATTCCAAATATACAGATAAACCACCTTTCTTTTTTATTTCATAGCATTCACACCTGAGTCGTACATCCGTCAATCAAAGTGTAATTTTTGTCGTGGGGCACCACAGCAGATTTGGAAAGGGTGAGGGCTGGATTCACAACAAGACATGAAGTGTCTTGCTTTTGGGGCAGGTTTTTTACCCTTGAATTACATGACAGTAATATTATTTAACAGCATGGATTACAATGATTTTCTATTCTTCACATCCGCCAACGCATTGGAATCAAATATATATATTCTGTAACAAGGAGGAAGGACGGTATTTATCTTCCCTGTGCTTTGTTGTTTTTACAGTAAAACCTATCACTGAAACAGTGTCATTCTCTAAAGGCTTTTTTAAAAGATTCCTTACTAATAATGCTCATTAAGATGTGCAGAAACTGTTGACAAATATTACATGCAAAATAATAATTTGACTCTTCTCCATCCCCCCCAAACATTGGACAGTTAATCTGTAGTTTTTAGACTGGTAAAATGACAACATCCTACATGTATTTTCCTATTTTCATTTATTATTGCTATCACGGCTCTGCTCTAGCTTATACTTCTGGGATGTCTTATACAAAATTCACCATAGAACTCTTGATCATTTTAATCTGTTTATCTTAACCTGCAGTTCTTTGCATCATGTCCTATAATTTGGTGGCACGAATATTCGTTTTTACCCAACTACATTGCGTCTAACTTTGGGGGATATATCTTCCTCCAAACCTTGTCGATAAATGAGGTTATATGGTTACAATGGAATGGGTTATATGAATATGTTTAACTCCTAGGAGTATCTGCTATGCGGAAACATTTTAGAACTTTATAATGTTCCAGTTATGGTATTTTTCAGTGTTGCCCTTTTCAGCTACGGAAAGCAGTTTCGGCCCTGCTGTCAAACGACAAGCATTTATTCCTATGTCAATTAAACCAAGATGTTGTTTATGAACGGATACTAAAAGAAATAGGTGGTAGGAAAAGTGACTTCATTCACATTTTCTTGAGATGCTCTTTACAGATTGTTAAGAAAGTATTCCAAACAATATAAGGTCTGAGCGTAGCAAATGTGACCGGTATTCTTACATGGCAGTTATGAAAAGCTGAGACCCTTCAACTGGGAGCACATACAAAATTATCTCCATACAAAAGACACACACTGAAATATATCTGGCATTTTTAAATAAGTTTCAAGTGTTCTGCTTTTCACCATTCTTTGCCCTGGCTGATGTAGCCCAACACTTTTCAATTTTTAGATACACATGTGAGTAATAAGAACTCAAGAGGAATGAAGAGTTGAAGCTTGTAATGCAGAGGTCTTCAAACTTGGCAGTTTTAAGACTTGTGGACTTCAACTCCCAGAATTCTCCAGCCAGCTATAGCTGGCTGGAGAATTCTGGGAGTTGAATGTCCTCAAGTCTTAAAGCTGCCAAGTTTGAAGATCTCTGTTGTAATGGGTCTCTCAGTCAGATTCTAAGCCGATTCTCTTCCCACCTGCTAAATTCTTCCCAATGCCTTCCAAGTGTACCAGACACTCTGATTCTGCCATTTTGGCTCTTCATACTCCAGTCAACAACTTAAGACAATCATTCACACCTCTGCCTTCGTGCAAACCTTCCTTCACTTACTCTCGTGAAAATCCACTGAGGAACAACACCAAATCCAGTGGCTGCAGCAGTCCCTCAACAAACGAAGTACAGGTACATACATAAAGCTAACATAATATAGGAATGAATAATTTTCACTGTATTTCAGAAATATATTTTAAGTCTTAGAGCTTTGCTTCTCAGAAGCAATTCACAGCACCTAAGCGAACATTAATCTTACCTTTAAAAAAAACAACAACAAAAGTTGCACCATCCAAAATTTTCCAGTTAAGACCTACACTATAGGCCTAACACAGACAAAAAAAAGCAGCTTTAAAAAACGCTAGGGATTGTCACTGAGGGACAATCTCAAACCCATTCCAGAAAGTTTCTCTTCAGGATCTACTGGATATATGATCCGTCCTAGGGTGGATAATCAACCTTCCCCGAAAATCTTTAGACAGGCCGGTGCTGTGCTGGTCCCCTTGATCCATCACCTGGATGTTGCTTCCTTAGCTTCAAGATTTTGATTAAGGAAAGAGTCTCTAATCCTCACAACCTCCGCTGCACACAAGTGCCCAAATGCTTTTGTGTACCAGTCAGGCTTATGTCCCCTGTTTCAAAGAAAGAAAAGGTGGGATTTAGATAACTTTTCTCCAAATATCCTGGACATAAATTGTTTCAACTTCTACTCTCAAAAAGATTCTTTAGGGCACTGCACACCAAAACAACTAGACACAAGGACAGTTTTCCCCCCGAATGCCATCATTCTGCTTAACAACTAATTCCCACAACACTGTCAAATAATTTACTAAGACTGTATTACTATTATTCTTCTCTTCCTTACTAGTATCTATCTCTTCCCACTTATTACTATAACAATGTTGCTTGTATCTTTCAATTATATTGTTTTTATTTGTTTCCTAGTACGATTTGATAGCTTATTAGTAACCTTGACTATCACTAAGTGTTGTATCTTTTTATTCTTGATGAATGGACTTTATTCTCCTTATGTACACCGAGAGCATATACACCAAAGACAAATTCCTTGTGTGTCTAATCACACTTGGCCAATAAAGAATTCTATTCTATTCTATTCTATTCTATTCTATTCTATTCTATTCTATTCTATTCTATTCTATTCTATTCTATTCTATTCTATTCTATTCTACTCTACTCTACTCTACTCTACTCTACTCTACTCTACTCTACTCTACTCTACTCTACTCTAATTCCTGTTCTGTTCCGTTCTATTTTTTTAAATAAACCTTTATTAACATTTAAATTACGGATGTATTTTTGTTATAGATGTATTTTAACTTGTATTTTTGGATTTTAAATGTTAATAAAGGTTTATAAATGTTCTGTTCTGTTCTGTTCTGTTCTATTCTATTCTATTCTATTCTATTCTATTCTATTCTATTCTATTCTATTCTATTCTATTCTATTCTATTCTATTCTATTCTATTCTATTCTATTCTATTCTATTCTATTCTATTCTATTCTATTCTATTCTATTCTATTCTATTCTATTCTATTCTATTCTATTCTATTCTATTCTATTCTATTCTATTCTATTCTATTCTATTCTATTCTAAACAAGTATGGAATAGAAACAACCAAAGAGGTAGTAAGTCCGTAAGGCTGACTCAGGGAAAGATGGCCTTTTAGAATTTTATGTATTTCCCCAAAAATCTCCATTTAGGATCCCAAAGAGACCTTGAAAAGCAGAATTTGCAAAGACTGACTAAACCATTCTTTGGTAAGCAAATCTTTTGAGCCGATTTGAAAGCATGCTGTGGGCACTCAAGTAAAACGGCTGCCATGGTAAGCAGGTAAACAAATTAATTGCAAATAAGAGACGGCAGCAAACAAGATTGCTCCTTTCCATCTGCTCTTGTTCCCAAGAAGCCTGTTGCCCTTGCTAAAGGAACATCTACAAAACTATCTCTGGGCTCCCAATGCATTCTCCCAAAACAGAAGCATGGTTTCTATTGTTTAAACACATACAAGGCATTTAGTTTTATTCAAAGATTCTTAAGAAAGTAAATTGCCAAGTAACAGGGGAAATTTCTTTGGAACCATTAGTATCAACAAGCCAACAATGCCGATTAGTAATCAAAAGTAACCAAATTAATTTTAATTGGTTTTTCTATCATGGAGTGGCAAACAAGTGCCCTTCAGAAGGTGGAATCTTTAATTTACACAATCCCTTGCCAATGACCATGTAGAGCAGAGCTGTCAAACTCCCAGCCTGCGGGCCGGATGCGTCACGCGCTGGGCACGCCCACACCCCGTTTAGCGAAGGGAAAAAAACGTCCCGATACATCACATGATGCCACCGTGAGTTTGGCACCCCTGATGTAGAAGATTATGATTACCCAAGATATCTGGAGGTCACCGTTTCTTACGCTGTCTTACAATATACAATAATTAGCTTTGGGCCCTGTAACTTTTCGTTCCCCAAATATGTCATACTAGAGATAGAAATTCCCGCCCAATCTAAGGAAAATAGAGGACACGATTTACCTTAAATCAATTCGACACATATAGGTGAGTTTGGATTTTCCTATCCCGCAAGGTTCAATAAGATATCTGGACAACAGCACATTCACTCTAATACCAAGGACGGGCGCACGGTCATGTTCCACTGAGAAACTTAAGAGCGCGCATGCTCCCTTAGAGAGATTGGTCCTCCAAGTCCTGTTAGAATCAAGCACAACTTCTGTAAGAATGGATGAGGGTGAAAGGAAGGTGAGCAAGCTTATCCAAATGTGTTTTTATTCCCAGCTGCCAAATGTTAAGAAAGTTGTTTTATGGATACAGTCTGTATAGTTACCTGAGGATGACACAGTCTCTTGCTGGGTGTGGCGCCATATTGTTTTGTACAAATTGGTAAACATCAGTCTGGCTATCCAAAGTCTCAATGACTTTAGCATCTAAAAGATCTTCATCCCAAAGATGCTGTTCTTTAACGATACGGTTTAATACTTCTTCAGGCGTCGCAGGGATTTCAACCACGGATTTCCACAGCCGTAGAGGTGGACCTTCACAAACCTGCAAGTACATCGTTGCTAAAGCGTTTAATCATCTTTATTGCAACAGTCCTTTCCTTGAATAATCATGATTGATTTAGTCACTGGAACCACACTGATTCAAAATAAAAGATCAAGTCATTTCTGATTGTTCTATATAGCAACGAAAATTTTGTGCCAGCCAATTTGGCAGAAAACACACTGCATAAAACGATACCAACAACAGCCTTATTTAGCAATGTTCAGAGAGAGAGAGAGAGAGAGAGAGAGAGAGAGAGAGAGAGAGAGAGAGAGAGAGAGAGAGAGACAGAGAGAGAGAGACAGAGACATTATCATATTTATGGATTAGAATATTTTATTTGGCCAAGTGTGATTTGTGTGACACAAAGAATTTGTCTTTGGTGCAAAAGCTTTCTGTGTACATGCAAACCAAAAGAATGATGATGATGATGATGATGATGATGACGACAACAAGAGAGGGTAGCAAAGAAGATAATAAGAATGATAATGTTAATACTACAGCCATACTACATGGGTAAATATACACAGACATTAGACAGCACTGTGAGAATTAGATATTCAGCAGAGTGATGGTCCAAGGGAAAAATCTGCCTTTGTGTCTAGTTGTTTTGGCCTGCAATGCTCTGTAGCAAAGGGAGAAGATGAAACAGTTTATGTCCAGGATGTGAGGGTCTACAGATATTTCTCAGCCCTCCTTCTGACCTGTGCAACCTACAGATCTTCAATGGAAGGAGGCTGGTTGCAATTGTTTTTTCTGCAATCCGTTTGAGTCTGTGCCTGTCCTGGTTTGGTTGCTGTACCAAACCAGACTGTTATAGAAGTACATATAACACACTCAACAATTCTTCTGTAAAACTGTATCAACAGTTCCTGGGGCAGTTTGAACTTCCTGTGTGGATCCAGGAAGAACATTCTTTGTTGTGCCTTTTTAATGATGTGTAACTGTCCCTTTCAAATCCTGGGAGGTTATAGAAATCTGATGGACTCTTCTGCTGATATTATGCTGTCCAACGTGATAAGAGGTGGTAAAACACAAGAGTCTCTCCTAAAATCCACTCTCATCTCTACGGTTTTAAGCTCCAGATTGTTACGGCTGCACCACAGGACCAGTTGTTTAACCTCCCATCTGTATGCAGACTCATCACCATCTCAAATGAGGCCAATGACTGTTGTATTGTCTGCAGACTTCAGAACTTTAACTAAGGTTTCCTTGAGGTGGTCATTGGTAGAGGAAACGAGTACTAGATGTAATTTTCTCTAGCCTTATCTGTTGCTTCCTATCTGTCAAAAAACCCTGATTATCTACCTACTCATATAAGCAGATACAGTAAACTAGATCAAAATAGAGAATTTATGGAATGATGGTATTGAATGCTGAGCTAAAGTCCTCAAAAAAGGGAGAGTCAAGATGTTGCAGAATATACTATAATGAGATATCGATAGCGACATCTGCTGACCCGTTTGCTCGATAAGCAAACTGAAGAGGTCTATCAGTGGATCTGTGATGAGTTTCAGGTGGGCCAGCACTAGCATATAGAACAGTGGTCACCAACTGGTGGTTCCGTGGACCACTGGTGGTCCGCGAGAAAATTTTGGTGGTCCGCAGAAAAATTATTTGCATTTTTTATATTGCACTGAATCAGAGGATGGAAACCCCTGATTCAGTGCAATATAAACTCCAACTACAGGCCCTGGGGCAGAAACGTGCAATAAATGTTTGTGTTGTTGCAGAGAGTCTTCCCTTTGGGGTCTTTTTGTGTAGGTCGGAGGGGGACAGAAATTCTGATTTGGGGTCTGCTTCGGCCTCCTGGTGCGGGGCTTTGGGCAAAGGCTGGAGGGAAGTGCTGCTGGTGGCAAAGAGCTGGAGGGCCTTGTTCCAGTAGGACTGCATCATGGCCTGGAACTGGCTGACCATCTCAGCCTGCTGAGCCTCCATGCACCAGTGCCTGGCCTTGCACTCCCACAGGTCTTCCCTCTGCTTGGAAAGCCTATGCTCGTAGTCCTCAGTGAGGTGCTTCTGCTGAGCCTCCTTCTCGGTCAGATCCAATTTGAACTGAGCCAGCTGTTTTGCCAACTCTTTTTTGTGGTGGCTGCTTAGCTCCAACAACTGCTTCCTATTGGGGCCCTAAGGAGTCCGGGCAGGCAGGGGAGGAGTGGCTGGGAGGGGAGGGGTGAGTAGAGGCCGGCGAGGTGCCCCTCAATGTGAGTGACATTAAGTTGGCCACGCCCACCCAGTCATATGACCACTAGCCATGCCCAGCCAGCCAATCATTAGGCAGATCATATTAGTGGTCCGCGGGATTTAAAATTATGAATTTAGTGGTCCCTGAGGTCCGAAAGGTTGAGGACCTCTGATCTAGAAGGTCTTCATGAATACAGATGTCAGAGCAACCAATCTGTAGTCATTTAGCTCCCTGATGGGACATTTCTTAGGAAACAGGATGATGGTAGAGCGTTTAAAGCAAGAAGGGATATAAATCACCCTCAGTGATTTATTAAAAATCTGAGTAAAGACAGTGGCCAGCTCTTTAGCACAGTCTTTCCATCAAGAATGTCTATGGAGTTTCTCAATCATCCAGGTCATAGTTGTCCCAAAGGTGCTTTTTCAAGAGGCAACTGGGCTTTCTTATTTTTTCTTTGAAGACGTTTCGTTTCTCATCCAAGAAGCTTCTTCAGCTCTGACTGTATGATGGGGAATGGAAGGATTTCCATCAAGAAGGAATCACTCCATCTGGCCCTCGAGCTTTTCTGATCTTTTGCCTATTAAATAGACCTGCCACATCTTTTTCTGGAATTACCAGAGGGATTGAGCCAGGGGTGGGTTCTACTTACCTTTACTACCAGTTTGCAACGGGGCCGCGCGCGCGCACTCGCTCGCTTACGCACACGCTCTTCTGTGCAAGTGCAGAAGCATTTTGATGACGTCGGGGTCGGTGGGCGGAGCCTCCCGCCGGTTTTACTACCGGTTCTATAGAACCGGTGCGAACTGGGGGAAACCCACCACTGGATTGAGATAGGTATAGGAGAATGGTCTACTGTTGGTGGTGTATTAGATTACTTTATAGATGTAATATTTAAATCATGGTTGACTCATGACAACCCCAAATCAAAATGTTAGGATTTGCTACAACCTTCATTTTTCATTCAATTCTTCTAATGAAAAATGATAGAAAGATTTTAAATAAAACATGCCATGTCTTAGAATACATGCATTACACAAACATCTATGCATGCTCTAAGAATACAGAAAGACAATGCATGAGACTGAAGGAATATTAACCACTTACACTAAATTTTGTCTGTTAAAATCTATGCACAAACACGAGAAATATGCCAATGTACTGTACCTTTTTATAGGCAAGTTCTGCTGGTTCTGGGGTGGGACAACTGACCCAACCCTTAAATTTATCCTTTATTTCCTTGAAAAAATCATCCATACAGTCCTGGATATAAGAATGATAACCGGCAGACTCCGAGTTGTTAGTTTGTCCCAAGTCCTCAAAGCTGAGAGGTCTAAGATCTTGTTCTGTATAAGAATTCCGACATCTGCTCATTTCTTCTGGGATCTAAGAGTCAGGAAATGAATAAAACAGGGAGTAAATAATTGGAGGTTCACACGATGAGCCGACATTTGCGTTGTTTTCTTTGTTCTGAAAGTGGCTGTAACTACCATATTTTTCAGAGTATAAGATGCACCGGAGAATAAGACGCAGCTTAGTTTTTGGGGAGGAAAATAGGGGGAAAAAAATCTGCCTACCAGGTATTTGTCTGGCGAGCATCCTTAGTCTGGTCAGCTTCAGCACATTAGTTTGCTGTTTTTTTTATCCCCTGCTTGGGGATAAAAAACAGCTTCTAAGGCACAGCTGAGAGGAAGCAGCAATGAGAAAAGCAGGCAAAGCACGGGGAGATCACTTCACTCGGCTAGCGCCTAGTTAGGGCTGAAAAAAGGCTTCTAAAAAACAGCTGAGAGTCGGAGCAAAGCATGGAGATGCTTCACTTCACTAGCGCCTCGTTAAAGCACAGCGGAGAGTGAGTGGAGGGAGCAGGAGCCTCGTTAGCACCTCGTTAGGGCTGAAAAAAAGCTTCGAAAAAGCTACATTCGGAGTATAAGACCCACCCAAATTTTCAGCCTCTTTTAGGGGGGGAAAAAGTGCGTCTTATACTCCGAAAAATACGGTAATATTGTAGCATTTTAGTGAAAGCAGGACCATATCTAATCTCCCCATAAATACGATGTAGTTCTACCATCATTGAATTGCATGCACACAAACACAAACTCACATACACAGACAGATACAAACACACACAGTTAGAAATCACAAATTATTTTTAAGTGGGAATAGTGCAGTTTTTGACAGTTGCCCATTGTAAGCCCTTACGTTGCATTCCAGCAAGGGCAGCAGCCAGGAAAAAAAACATGAGGTGCCAAGAACAAAGATACAACCTCTACAGAATATTAGTTCAAGATGTTAAAAATGAGCAAATAGACAAAATATTCACCTGGAAAAGCTTCTTACACTCAGCAATCATGTGGCCTAAGCCCTGAGTTGCAGCCAAATTCTCATTTAGGTCTTTCTGATCCGGTTTGCCCAGACTCTGTTTCCTTTGCATTACCCTGTCAACGAATGAACAAGACTAATCAATAAAAGCAGATCAGAATGCACTAATGGTCTGGGATGTAAATGAATAATTAAAGCAAATGGTAGCGACTGCACCTAAAACCTATTTTTATATCTGATTATCTGCATCTAAGTGTATTTATTTTCAGCTTCTCTCATGGATTTCTACTTGTCATGGGTAATATAATGGATGGAAATGACCCTGATTAATGTTCTCATAATCCACATCTATATGTACTAAAATAGAAGTAAGCCCCATTGATCTCCTTTGCAATCTTATATGGAAATTAAAAACCACCTGCAGGAGTGGCCAAAATTGTGGAAATCTTTTGGGAAAAGTGTATTTTTGAGGTTTGATGGCTAATAACACCACTTTTTTTTGGTTTGGAGTTTCGAGATAATCCTATTCCACTGCTGGAATGGCCTGGGAATAGCCCAGATCTTCACCCAATTGAAAATCTATGGAGCCGACTAAAGAAACTTGTTAGTCAGAAGCAACCCAGCAATAAAACCCAGTTAATAGAAGCCATCATTCATTCTTGGTTTCACATTAGAACAGCTGCAGAACTAAAAGACTTGGTTCACTCCATGGGAAGACGTTGTAAGGCCGTAATTCATGCTAAAGGTTACCCAAACTAAGTATTAACTGACATGGTGATAATTTTTGTATATCTCGTTTTTTCTACGGGTTTCACTTTTCTTCTTTCTACTGTAACTGCTATTCTAAAGGCAAATCCTTCATAAAAGTTATTGCATTACATTCTTGATTAAATTATCTTTCCATTGATATATAATTTTATGGTACTACTCCAAAATAAATAAATAAATAAATTGGTGTTATTAGCTAGTTTTAGAAAATACACTTTCCCCAAAAGGTTTCCACAATTTTGGCCCCTACCAGCCAACCACCTACAAAACACCACTCACGACAATGAGTGGTGTTTTTGTTCTTTAGTCTTTATTCATCGGACTGTATTGTTAATTATTTTTATATAACGTTAAGATAATTTATGAGCCAAAACCAACCTCTTTGACCAGGCTTTGATCAATTTTTGAAATATCAATGTAGACTGGATAACCATTTGACTGGGATGGAATAAGTTTCCTGTCTTGAACGGGGCTGGACTAGAAGACTTCTGAGGTCCCGTCCAGTTTTACGATTCTAAAACCTTCACATACAGGTGATGAGCAAATTTCTTTCGCAAAAGAACTGAGAGATGACATATGAGCATGATAACATGCAATGCTCAGTCTCTGAAATTAGGTAAAGGTAAAGGTTCCCCTCGCACATATGTGCTAGTCGTTCCTGACTCTAGGGGGCAGTGCTCATCTCCATTTCAAAGCCGAAGAGCCAGTGCTGTCCGAAGACATCTCCATGGTCATGTGGCCGGCATGACTCAATGCCAAAGGCGCACGGAACGCTGTTCCCTTCCCACCAAAGGTGGTCCCTATTTTTCTACTTGCATTTTTTACGGGCTTTCAAACTGCTAGGTTGGCAGAAGCTGGGACAAGTAACGGGAGCTCACTCCATTATGCAGCACTAGGGATTCGAAACGCTGAACGGCCATCTTAGCCACTGAGCCACTGCGTCCCTGTATCCCCAATCTCTGAAATTGGTGGTTTACAAATCTACATAACTTGTAGATTTTACATAAATAAAAACCAATATCTTGTAATTTTTTCAGGATGGAAAATTAAATACAAAGCAGTTTGGTAGAAACATTTTGCCCCTTGCCACCCCCCGTAAAAAAGAACGACAGAGTTAAAACGACAGAGTTAAAAGCAAAAGCTTCTTCAACGGGGTAGCAACCCACTAGTGCTGGAACTCGGGTAGAACCAATATGGAGACTCACCTTGGAGACGAATTTTCTCTTTTAAGGGTGTTCAGGTGGAAAAGAGAAGGCGCTAAACACACGGCCAGATTTGTTGGCGTCATCTGGTTTTCTTTCACAGCAGCTGTGACGTCACTCAGAAAATACAGAAGAATCTGTAGGACTTCTCGGTTCTCATCTGGTAGAAGCATAATGGCCGCCTTGATTGCCTGGAGGCGCTGGTCTTTTGGCACATCTGCACAAAATTAGAAGTCCTCTCATCAGCTCATTGATTTTTTCCACCCATGCAGCATGAATGCATCCCAAAGCAAACTCTTTAACTTTGGCTATTTTTGACTTTAGTCTCAAGCAATTTCCTTTAGTGTGTTGCATACCATTCATGGTAAATGAAAGAATGTTCATTTTTTTTTTTGGGTCAACAGCATAACTGCCCTCAGGTATTTCCTGCTTAGCCAGAGACTCAAAGCTAAAACAAAGCCCTGAATATGCCAGAGTTAAATTTAGAATTTAATTTGGAGAGCAGCAGAACGGCTAAAAAAGGACTTTTACAAATTAGATTTATGTAATCTAGTTTATGAATCAGGCATAACAACAGATACTTTATCATTAAAGTCCATCAAACAAGAACTGAAATAAAGATACACCAGAGAAGCATATTCCTCAACTGGAAAGCCAGTTTAAAATAAGTAGCCCTTAAATGTATATCTGATTTGACCCAACAAAATATCCAGCTGTTCTTCAACAAACAAATGAACGATGACGGAGCAAAGAAAAGGATTTGTAGTTTAATTTTAATTTAATTTAATTTCCAATTTATATACCGCCCTTCTCCCTAAGGACTCAGGGCGGTGTACAGCCAAGATAAGAACATAGAATACAAATATTAAAAACAGTTAAAAATATATATAAATTTGGCCCGAAAGTTAAGAAATCACAAACCGATTAAAAGAATTTAAAAATTTCTTCTTAAACCAGCCCGGCTTGCTGGAAAAGATCGGTTTTAAGGGCACGACGGAAGGCACTGAGGTCATGGATTCTCCTTATCTCAGGGGGCAACTGATTCCAGAGGGTAGGAGCCCCCACAGAGAAGGCCCTCCCCCTGGGGGTCACCAGCCTACATTGTTTGGCTGATGGCACCCTGAGGAGGCCCTCTCTGTGGGAGTTGTAGAGATGACCACCACACAATGAGTTGGTTACAAGTACTCTAATGCCACACTTTGCCTTGGTTTACTGCATAAAATTTGATAAAAGAGAACGAAGTTGGAAGAGAAGCTGATATATTTCGGTAAACTGTAGTGTACACTTTGGTACACTAAAGGAAAGATACATTGTGGAGTATCATTGCGGAGCTGGCAGCAGATTCGGAAAGTGAGGAGGTTGGGAAAGAACATGGGCCAGTCCTGGAGTCTGGGGAAGGCTCTGACAAGGGCTCTGCGTCGGACGCAAAGAGGGGGCCAGAGCCATATGCCAGTTTTCAGCTCCCTTCTGAGTCAGACATCAGTGAGGCAGACAAACAGCTGGAGCCTGTTCCCAGTGTGCGCATGCACAGAGTTGCCAGACAAAGGGAACAGCTAAAGAACAAGGGTCGCCTTGGGAGTAAGACCACAGGTGGACGATGAATGGCCCCTCCCAGAGGGAATAAAAGAGGAGCGAAAGGGGAGTGGAGTTTGCAGGAGACAATTAGTTCACTTAATTGGTTCGTGACTCTCAGAGATTTCTTGTTTTGAAGTTTTGAAGATATCGGCCTGGCAGCTGTCCAAGCCAGATAAGGTCTGTGACTGTAAATTCTCCCTTGAAAGACTTTGCTGGATGTGAATGAGAGGTTTTTTGTTGGGATAAGGAGTCTGCTTCATGCTCTTCGGAAGCCTCGGTCAGAACAAGATCTTCCCAAAATGCAACAGTTACAAACCACCGTAGTAAATTCTTCTTGGAGGTGGGAAATTCTTACAGTTACTTAATAAAAAGGGTTTTTTGTTGGGACAAGAAGTCTGCTTCATGCTCTTACAGAGGGGAACATAAATCCACGGAAATGTGTATTCTGGAAATGATAACGCCTCCACCAATCAATGGATTAAAGCTCCCTGTTAAAAACAGCAGCATCGGCTGACCTTATATGGACTTATTCATTTATTACATTTGTTTAGAGCTGCCCATCTCATATAGTGACTCTGGGCAATGTAGATAATCAAACAAAATGCATAAAAGTAAAATGCATAAAACCCAATAAAACTACGAGTTATATTAAAAACCATTCCTCTGTCTGTGCTAGAGGAAAGATGAGCATTTGGGAACAACTGAAACCACGAACATGAGTGACTTACACTGGTAGATCTGTAAGAACGTCTCTGAAAGTTTGTTGGTCATGAGAGGTTCTGACAGGTTGCGGAAATACTGTTTGAGCATGTCGGCCACATCGTAAGCAGACTGGCCTTCATAATTCACTTTGCCTATTGCGTTCTCATTCATTTGTCGTAACGCTTGGATTCTTGACTTGACTCCAGATTTTCGGAAAAGGCCAACCTGTGCGACGAAAGGAAAGCATTCGCATTAGACAAAACAGGAAGCTGTTACCAATAACACTTTTTACCTGTGGCACTGGGATTAAATTCAAGATCTGATTTTGGTGAGTAAATAATAGGCCGTACATACAAACCCTCTCTATATTTCGTTACATTAATTCTGATATGAAAAATCATGTCTCACTGCATTAAAAAGTACTACACACAGGCCAGTCTGGAATTATACTATTAGCTCTTTTTGCTAGGATACCTGTATAGGAGAGGTAAAGTGTTTAGGGGACTTATTTATTTATTTAGTGCAGTAGTCAGCAACCTGCAGCTCTGGAGCCACATGTGGCTCTTTCATCCCTCTGCTGTGGCTCCCTGTCGCCAGTCGGCTCCACAATTGATAGGGCTTTCGGTTAGGACAAGTAGAGGAAAAAGGATGCTGCGCAGGAGGGGACTCTATGGTGGGAGAACCAGATCTCCGGTTGGCAGAGGAAGAAGGACGCCGCGCTAGGAGAAGACTCTATGGTGGGGGAACTGGACTTCCGGTTGGCTCCAGAATTGAACAGGGGGCTTCCGGTTAGGACGTTTGTGGCTCTTTGACTGTTTAAGGTTGCCGACCTCGGATTTAGTGCATGACATATCATACATGGAATAGCAATATAAATTAACATTTCACCTAGATTAGTAGAACCCCATAACACGGGTAATGTCCAGGTAGTCCTCGAATTACGACCACAATTGAGCCCAGAATTTCTGTTGTTAAGTAAGACATTTGTTAAGTCAGTTTTGCTTCATTTTACGACCTTTCTTGCCTCAGTTGTTAAGTGAATCTGGCTTTGCAACTGATAAAGTTAGCAACCCGGTTGGTAAGTGAATCTGGCTTTTCCATGGACTTTGCTCGTCAGACGGTCGCAAAAAGTGATCACATGACCTCGGGACACAGCAACGGCTGTAAGTATGAACCAGTTGCTCCGCATCTGAATTGTGATCACGTGATCATGGGGAGCTGCAAAGGTCGTAGCTGAAAAATAGTGATGTCACCTTTTTCAATGCTATTGTAACTTTGAATTGTCACTAAACTAACTGTAAGTCGAGGTTTACCTGTATATACCCTCGGTTGTTAGCTGAGGGCATATAGCAGTCCAGTATTTTTTTTTTTTTTTAAATAGAAACAGTGCTGTGCTTCAATGGTTAGATGGCCTAGACAAGGGGTGTCAAACTCAAGGTGCTTAGATCTGGTCTGCAGAGCCGTTCTGAAAACAGCGAAGGACTGGCCCTCGGTGCCTCTGCCAGCGAAAACGGGCTCCGTCCGTTTGCAGGAGGCCGTCACAGCCAAAAACGGAACTCGGGAGCCTGTTTTTGCTGGCAGAGCGTTCGGGCCACCACAGGCGCCTACACGAATGACGTTAAGATGCCCCCCCCGAGATCAAACACAACACTGATGCGGCCCTCAATGAAATTTGAGTTTAACACCCCTGGCCTAGACATTGATATTTGGACATAGATCTTTTCGACATATTTAGAATAGAATAGAACTGGAAGGGACATTGGAAGTCTTCTAGTCCAGGCCTCTGCTCAAGCAGGAGAACCTATACTATTTCAGGTAAGTGGCTGTCTAGTCTCCTCTTAAAAGCCTCCAGTGATGGATGCCCATGATTTCTGGTGGCAAGCTGTTCCACTGGTTAATTGTCCTCACTGTTAGGAAGTTTCTCCTTAATTCCAGGTTGCTTCTCACTTTGGTTAGTTTCCAATCATTATTTCTTCTCCTGCCCTCCGGTGCTATGTAGAATAAGTTGACCCCCACTTTTCTTCGTGGCAGCCCCTGAAATACTGGAATACTGTTGTCACGTCACCCCTAATTCTTCTTTAGCCAAAACCCAAATCCTGCAGCTGTTCTTCGTATGTTTTAGTCTCCAGGCCTTTGATCATTTTAGCTGCTCTTCTCTGAACTTTCTCCAAGGTCTCAACATTTTTTTTGTAGTATGGTTTTATAGTATAATTGTGTGTGTGTGTGTGTGTGAACACAACTACAATCTAATCATAAATATATTCACTTAATTATCTATTCCAGGGATCAGCAACCTGCGGCTCTGGAGCCGCATGTGGCTCTTTCACCCCTCTGCTGAGGCTCCCTGTCACTCAAAATATGCGTCACAACCGCCAATGTGGCTGACACCTGCCGGCACGCAATTTATTTAGCTTTTTCAACCCTTGGTAGGCCAACCATGGATAAATCCAAGAAAAGAAAAGTTTTAGAAGAAAACAGAACGTTTAATTCAACTACATATGCTAGTTTTGTGGCCGCTCAAGAAATAATCAGGCACGGGAAGAGTTTTGTGGCTCCCGGTGTTTTCTTTTCTGTGGGAAACAGGTCCAAATGACTCTTCCAGTGTTTAATGTTGCAGACCCCTGATCTATACTAATAGAGTAACTTAAACAATGCAACCTCAGCACTAGCAGACAACGGGAAATGAACATCTCGGGACCGCCTGCTACCACCAATAGCCTCCCACCGGCCAGTACGCTCCCATAGAGAGGGGCTCCTCTGGGTGCCGTCGGTCAAACAATGTCAAACAAAGGGGAGAGCCTTCTCTGTGGGGGCACCTACAATCTGGAACAAGCTCCCCCCGGAGATACGGAGGATCCCGGATCTGCGCACCTTCCGTCGCGCGCTCAAGACTTTCTTATTTCATCAAGTTGGCCTGGCCTAAATCTTTTCCCCTTTTTAAATGTAAATGTAAATTTTAATTTGTTTTTAAATTATTGGGTATTTTAAATTTGTCTCAGCCAAATTATTTAATTCGTTTTTATTCTATTTTAAATTTTTGTATTTATGTGTTTTATTCTGTGGCTGTTCACCGCCCTGAGTCCTTCGGGAGTAGGGCGGTATATAAATCCAATAAAAACAAAAACAAAACAAAACAAAACAAAACAAAACAAAACAAAACATCTCTAACAGTAGAAGATCCCAATGCAAAGACACTCACCTGATCCAAACAGTTGTTACGAAGGTATCTCATAGCTTGTTGTATGTTCTGCGGAAGAGGTTGTCCGGTACGTTGGACATTAACTATTAGGGGAACGCCAAACACATTTCGGTCTTTATAATCTGGGACTTTTATCCTTTTCATAAACTTTGGCACAGCCCTGTGGAAGATCAGAAATAATCTCATAAACAAACGTGTGTCTTTATAGTCTCCTCTTAAAAACCTCCAGTGATGGATGCCCACAATTTCTTGCTTCTTCTCAAATATGCCCCATATGGTTCTGTTTCCAACTCTTTGGCTGTGGGTTAAAAAAATATGCCAGGAAACATTTCACATGGCTGAAAATAGCAGCATAGAAAACCCGATTAAGGCCCTGAAATTTGCAACATTCTACGATGTTAAGAAAAAGGCATGGGGGAAAAAAAAACCCCTTAAAACGTAAGTGTAATATTAGGGAGAAAAACTGTGAACAGTTTTATTAGTACAGGTAGTCCTTGACTTAAAATAGTTCATTTAGTGATTGCTCAAAGTTACAATGGCATCGAAAAAAGTGACTCACACTTATGACCGTTGCAGCATCTCCATGGTCACATGATCAAAAGTAAGATGCTCGGGAACTGACTCACATTTATGACCCCTTGTTTGATCCCCGGGTCATGTGGTCTCCTTTTGTGACCTTCTGACAAGCAAAGTCAATGGGAAAACCAAATTCACTTAACAACTAATTTGTTAAGTGAATTTACTAATTTAAGAACTTGCAATGATTCACTTAACAACTGTGGCAAGGAAGATTGTAAAAAGGGGGCAAAATTCACTTAACAAAAGTCTCACTTGGCAACTAAAATCTGGCGCTCAATTGTGGTCATAAATCGAGGACTACCTGCACTTTAATCAGTGCTGTTATTGTTATCTTATATTGTGTGAGTAATCTACGCTTAGATTAACAGTTAAGATGGATGGAAACTTAATAATTCAAACCAGCATCTAAGAATATAAACAATTCCAAGAAGGATGTTTTTGTTTAAAATTAGGATATTCAGGTCTCATAAATGCAATATTTCCAGATACTGTGGGACTCCTTTAGCTATTACTTCGAAGTCTCATCATCATGCAATCTATAGTTAGATTCACAGGCTAAGACTGAGATAGAAATTATTATTACAAGTAGTCCTTGACTTGCAACAGTTCATTTAGTGACCGTTTGAAGTTACAACTGCACTTACGACCATTTTTCATACTTATGACTGTTGTAACATCCCCATGATCATGTGATTTACATTCTAGTGCATGACAACTGATTCATATTTATGACGGTTGCAGTGTCCCAGGGTCACTGATCCCCTTTTTTGACTTTCTGACAAGCAAAGTCGACGAGGAAGCCAGATTCACTTAACAAATGTGGCGAGAAAAATGTTTAAATCGGGCAAAACTCACTTAACGAATTTCTCACTTAGCAACATCAATTCTGGGCTCAATTGTGGTCGTCATAAATTCGAGGACTGCCTGTATTGGCAACAAGGAGTTTTTGGATCTGCATTTCCACAATATTTCAATAGTAGCCACATAGGGCAATAGAAATTTGCAATAACTTAATAATTAATTATTAATAGAAAAAAGTCTAGAATGCGCTGAAATGGATAGGTTAACCAAAGAAATACAAGAAAGAGAAGAATCAGATTATTACAAAATATGGAACAATTGGTATAATTGGTTAAAAATGAGAAATAAACAAAAAATATAGGGGGAAATATTACCGATTTAAAAAAAAATGTTATTAGATTAAGGAGAGGTGAAGAAATATATTATAAGTAGAATGTCACTTTGAAAAAATGCTTAAGAAGGAAACATAATCTTTTCGTTTATATGTTGTATAAATGTTTGTTGTGTATATGTTATGTTATGTTTTTTTAATATTTATACTCAAATAAAATTTTATTTTAAAATAAAATAGAAATTTGCAATAACTTGGAGAGTCAGCATTTCCTTCGTTTGTTTTCAAAAATTCAGCAGCAGAGCTTCGAAAAGCAAGCCAATACACTCTCCGTCCGCATCATCGCCGTCTGAACTAAAGCTGTTGTCTTTTCCGCGAGTTGACTTGTCTTTCCTTTGAAAAAATCCATCCATTCACTTAGCAAATCATTTCCCTCCACTAGGCCAATACCAGTACAGACTTTTTTTTTTAAAAAAAAAAAAAACAAAAAACAAAATCCATTTTGAATTTTGGGGCCACACCAGAACAAATTAGCTGCTCACATTAAAAAAAAAAAAAAAGAAGAAGAAGTCTTAAGAGCTTTACCAAGAGAATAAATCAATGAATATAGTAGTAATTGCTTAGTTAATCTGCCAGGTCAATAGGTAGAGGAGAAAATGAGGGTGGCCCTGACAACAGAAATAAGAATCAAATACAGATCTAGCAGTCAATGACCCTTTATAATCTTTGCTTGTTCAGGACTCTTGAGAGAAGATGGACACGTGAACAATGGACGTTTTGTGTACTAAATTGTTTGCTTTAGAAAGCTCTCAAACATGTTCTACCACCCAGCAGCTTGTGTCACAGCAGGAAATTGATGTAATACATGGGTGTTTGCCAGAAATAAACTTCATTTCGACAAATGGCCTTTTCAGACACAGCCCCCACTCGACCCCCCTCCCCCCCTCCCTCCCCGGCCTCTTCCTTTCCAACCACCTCTTCTTACCCACTTGGGTAAAAAGGCCTTTCCGGTTGCTTTCAACTATCCCATAAATCAGAGCCTTGCTATTTTACTTAAATCGTTTTAAGAATTTTTAGTGGAGAGCAACCAAAAGCTTTCGGCAGACCTCGGAATGTCAAAAGCCAAAGAAATTCTAACTCAATGGGATGATTATTTTTAGGTCTATGAATGACTAGTTCACATGCGAGCACCCCGCCCCATTTATATTTCCACGGTTTGAAAGCGTGTTATTGATATAAGCCTATGCGTAGCTTTCATTTGGTTAAAATACACAGGGGTGGAATGCAATGGAAAAATGAAACAGACACATATTACGACGCCCGCCGAGAATCTCAAGCATGCAAACTGCTCAGCGCTTATTTCGGTCCTTCAGGACAAACAACTTCTGAATTTAGCACAGGTTCCCTTAATAACAGCATTTGAATAGGAAGAACTTTGATGATGGACTTAAAATAGTCAGTCCTAGACAAAAGGGAGGGGGGGGGAGGGGAAGAAAAAGGGTCAGCCAGATGTTGAAGTAGCAGTTAAATTTGATACCTCCTGCAAAGATTATTTGTACTTTTTGGGTGCTACAAATGGAAATTATGAAGTGATTTATTTAAAAACAAACATTTTTCATCTATTTAGCCAATGGACGTGAATGTTTGTATATTCTAATGTAACCCTTAAGGCCAGGTAAAAAAGGTAAAGGTAAAGGTTCCCCTCACACATATGTGCTAGTCATTCCTGACTCTAGGGGGCAGTGCTCATCTCTGTTTCAAAGCCGAAGAGCTAGCGCTGTCCGAAGACGTCTCCATGGTCATGTGGCCAGCATGACTCAATGCCAAAGGCGCACAGAGCGCTGTTCCCTTCCCACCAAAGATAATCCCTATTTTTCTACTTGCATTTTTTACGTGCTTTCGAACTGCTAGGTTGGCAGAAGCTGGGACAAGTAAGGGGAGCTCACCCCGTTACGCGGCACCAGGGATTCAAACCGCTGAACTGCCGACCTTTCGATCGACAAGCTCAGCGTCTTAGCCACGGAGCCACCGCGTCCCTGTTAAGGCCAGGTAGTGTCTGTCAAATGTTCTGGATTTTATCCAATTTTCATGGCCATTGGTAAAAGACTTGGGAACAGTAAATAAAATATCTAGAGAGCATCAGCCCGTCCATACCTGTTTTAAGGTAATGATCGTGCATTTATCAGCAAATTGGAGTTCCAATAGGATACAGATTTATTAACAACTGATACCCTTTAGTTGTGAAAATCTTCCCTATAGGTATTTAAAAAACCAATACTTATCCTTCAGAGCCAATGTACTTCCTCCCTTTAAAAAAAAACAGTTGGGTTGGATAGGAATCCAGACTCAAGAATTAACAGTAGGTCTTATGATTCGTAGGTCCTATTATTTGTAGGTTCTGACTAGTCACAGGCTTGCTAGAGATGCACACAGTTCCTTACCAGCTGAAACCATGTTTGTTGGAAGGTGTGTATTTCTCCAAGAGTGCAGTTAATTTCAGAAGGGAATACTTCTGCAGCAAATTCATCTGCGCAACGGACTGGCAGTCAATCTGTAAGGCAACTGAACTCAAGCTGGGTCGATGGGAACTCTGAAAGCTATGCCACCTCATTCTTTGCCTTTAAAAACAGAAAGAAACAACACTGAGTGACTGTGAACTACAAAGGGTTTAAACAGGGGTGGGTTCTACTTACCTTTACTACTGGTTCGCAATGGGATCGCATGCGTAGATCGCCTATGACGACATCCGGGGTGGTGGGCGGAGCTCCCCGCCGGTTTTACTACCGGTTCTTGCGAACCGGTCCAAACCGGGGGCAACCCATCACTGGGTTTAAACATATGGAAAGCCGAAGCGACTGAGTGGTTTGGAATTGTATCCCAATACAGGTAGTCCTTGAATTACAACAGGTCGTTTAGCGACTGTTCAAAGTTACAAAGGCGCTGAAAAAGCGACTTACGACCTTAACAGTTATGACCTTTGCAGCATCCCTATGATCACGTGATCAAAATTCAGATGCTGGGCAAGCGGTTCATATTTA
The DNA here is from genome assembly GCF_029215685.1 of Pituophis catenifer annectens. NCBI lineage: Eukaryota > Metazoa > Chordata > Lepidosauria > Squamata > Colubridae > Pituophis > Pituophis catenifer. The sequence continues at coordinate 12,954,012 of NW_027256888.1, forward strand.
TGACGTGTCCCGGGGTCACGTGATCACCTTTTGCGACCTTCTGACAAGCAAAGTCAATGGGGAAGCCAGATTCACTTAACAACCGGGTTACTAACTTATCAATTGCAGTGATTCACTTAACAACTGTGTCAAAAAAGGTCGTTAAATGGGGCAAAACTCACTTAACACAAGTCTCACTTAGCAACAGAAATTTTGGGCTGTGTTGTGGTCATAAGTCGAAGACTACCTGTATAGACTTGCCTATGGGAATTATTAAACAACCTTGCTTCAGAATCTCAGATTTCTACGATATTAATTTTTTAAATCTATTTGTGCAGAATGTATGGCACTAGAGTTTGTTTGAATTGTCAAATGTTGGAATATTTACTGTACTTTAGACACTGTTTATACTGTAAGAATTTTATCTGCACTGACCCCATTGAAAGTATGCATGTTGATAAACCAAATAGAGAAAATTTAAATTTGATTTGTTTACCTGAACACAAACATCTGAACAAAGAATGCATGAATCTGGATCAAATTTTTCTCAAAGGATTTTGTAATAAAATGACAGTGGAGGAAGAGTTACCTAGACATTCTAACATGCAACAACTTGGCATAACCTAAGTCTCCTTGTATCCAGTGTTTCTCAGATAATCCATGACACAGAACATAACAGAAAAAATAATAATTTGGCATTCAATGATAACCTGATCAGCAATATTAGCCAGCTACACCACCACACTTGGATAATTAAACTTTTCTTATTCTATGGAAAGTAATTAAGAATTATTTTGTGTCACTCCTACCGTAGAATCTGCTCATCCCTTTTTATAGACAATGTTGTAGCTTAAGGAAAAGGCAATTAATTTCTATAAAGCTTCTGCAACATAATCGCCAAGTAATAAAAATCTTGTTGTCTAAAAAAATTACCAGTTTGATTATTTTAGAAAAATTAAAACATCACAGCTGTAATGTAAGAATATATTGCACTATCCTTTATCAAGCCAAAAATATTCTGAGGTAAACCATTTCCAACCCAGTGGATGGCTTCTGGCTGCATCCATCTGTAGCTTTTCAAGAATATGCCTACCGTATTTATCTTCTTTTTGGAAAACATGAATACTGAAAACTTTTCTTGATGCCTCCCATCACTGCATATTTTAAAATTATGTTTGGAAGTCATCTCCCACAGAAGAAACAAGGATGAACAAGCAGATTTCATGGCACTGTTTCAAGTTGCTCTTTTTCCCCTGCCTCGTCTGTTTATTTAGTAAATATGAACGGCATTTTAAATTTACTTTTCATTTCATAAAGTCTTGAAGCTTCCTTCAAACAATCTCGAGAGTTATGCATGACAGGCTGACCTGATTCTTGACCTTGAACTTTTCTACCTTCTGGCATAAAAGGCAGGGTAATAACTTTTCTATGCCCAACACCCACCTTTGATTAATAAAGTCAAATATTAAAAATATGTATGCACATATGAATAAACAGACATGTACTTTATTCTCACACGTGCTACTCTTCTTAGACTAAAATCTGTGTCCACTGACCTGTTGGAGCGAGTCAGTGATGCCCCAACCCCAGAATCCCTTCTCTCCGGGATTCCTACAGCCTCCTCTGTTTCATTCAATGAATTTCCCGTGCTGTCCAGGTCACTAGGGATGGTCCTATCATTGTCCACATCTAGCAGGATTTGCTTGGGGGACGAAGGGCAGGGAGAAATGGAGTCCAAAGCTGAATCAGAGTCCCCTTCATCAGAAAATTTCTCTGACCACTGGTTCACAATTTTCTGCATGCCTTTCACGTGATACAGGATGTCGTCGAGTTCAGGAAAGAGGTCCTCATTCTCCAGATCGGCCAGATTTCCTGTGCTGGAATACAATATGGAACCTGGCACGTTGTCATAAATGCTGAGCCGACTGCACACCGAACTGGAGGAGTTGCGTCTCCTTCCTATGCTCATATCTTTGGAGCTGTCAGAACTGTTCTCACGCCGGAGAGAAAGATGTCCGTGTCCGTGGAAGCTTCCCGTTCTCCAGTTGACCGAACTACTCTTTGGTGGTGCAAAATTGCTATTGGAGAGGGCTTTGGGAAACGTTCCAGGTTTGTGGTCTTCAGGGATGAAAAAGACCGTGTCTTCTGCAAAGCTATCTCTGTTTTTAAAGTTCTGTTCCATGACATCATTAAATGTCGATTGGTTGAAAGGATCAAAGCCTTCTAGGTACATCCCCACGCGCTTATTGTAGGCGCCCAGGCTACGTGTCCTTGTGATGGGACTGGGTGTGCTGACCGCACTGCTCGTCTCCGATTGGCTGCTGCTACTGCTGGTCTGCGTGGAATTGGAAACGCTTCTTTTGCGAACCATCGGGAAATTGATGTGGTTGCCGTTGAGGGTGGAGATCTCCACACAATTAAGTTGCTTCAGTTTCTCTTCGCCCATCCCTTCTTGCAAAATCGGACCACTGATTATCAAGCCAAGCTTTGAAGGAGCTTTGCTTTTCCCATGATGAGAGCCTTTTATCTTCAGACTTTCCATCCTCTTTAACAGGCTCCTCGTTTTGGATTTGGTGTTCTTCTCGTTGGCTTTCACGTTGCAAACGAAACTGGATAACTCTTTGGTGGAGGGCCGGCTGCCTTCGTTTTCCACAAGTTTTCCTGAAGAGGTGATGCTAATGACCGAGTTTGTTCTGGTGGTGACGGCATCGCTCTGGGAGGTAGTTGGCTGGCTGTTGTTGCTGCTCATGCTGTGGATGGAAGCTACCTCATGATGTTCACTCTGCTCCATCAGCATGCTCTCATGACTGGTCGCATTGCTAAGATGAGCCACTTCCGGGGATGTGGAATTCATATCAAACTTTGGAGGGAAAATGTTAAATTCTTCCAGTCTGGACCACCTCTTGCTCTCTCTCTGGAACATCCACTTCCCACTGATTGCACAAGGCTCATCTTCATCTGAATCTTCACTCTGCAATGAAATAGGGTACCATGATTAGTTAACATAGGGATGGGTAACGTCTGATTAAGATTTCTAGAAGGACATTTCAGATATTTCTCCATCTAGAAAGTCCTAGCTTCAAGCAGTGATGGGAACTGAAGAATTTTGTGGCAAGTTTGTGTGGTTAGGCACACCCAGGTTCTAAGAACTTTAGTGTTTTATAGATGATGATCAGCACTTTAAATTGTTCTCAAAGGATTGAGAGTCAGTGTTGTGACCTAGGCTCACTTAGTCATTACAGGACACAATTAGTCTCAAACAAAACTATTTTATTATAACAGCTGGGAATTACTTCATTCCCAGCTTAGTCCAAATTAATTCCAAAACAAGTCCTTCAGAAAAAGTCCTTCGGGCTTATCACAAACCTTTATCTTCTTTGACACGCTGCCAAAGGCCTTTCTTGGCAAAGCCCCATGAAGTTCAGAAACAAGAGATGCCAACTGGAAAACAGATTTCCTACAAAGAGCTCAAGAGGGGAAGGATACTGCAAAATCTCCATTCCCATCCCACTCAAGGGAAAGGATACTGCAAAACCCCATCCCTCCCCATTCCTGGGGGAAGAATATTGCAAAATCTCCATTTCCACCCCACTCTGGGGCCAGCCAGAGGTGGTATTTGCCGGTTCTCCGAACTGCTCAAAATTTACGCTACCGGTTCTCCAGAACCTGTCAGAACCTGCTGGATTTCACCTCTGCTTTTCAGCCTCCTCTAACAGTTTACAGAGTCAGCATATTGCCCCCAATAATCTGGCTCCTCATTTACCAAGAAGGATGGAAGGCTGAGTCAACTTTGGGCCGAATCTCCTGGCAATCAGCAGCCTGCAATCCTGCAATTTAATCGTTGTGCCATCACTAGAATTATGAGATGTTTGAATTGTAGCAGCTTAGAACTCTTTGCTCATGTTAAAAGGTCTGGCAAGTTTGCTAGTTTGGTCTAATGTTTAAAGGAGCAGATTAGAAACCAGGAGGACTTTGAGTTCGAGTCCCATTTTAGGTATGAAAGCTGTCTGGGTGATTTTGGGCCAGTCCTTCTCTCTATCAGCCCAACATATCTCATAGGGTTGTTGTTATGGGGAAAATAGGAGGAGGAAGGAGCATTTAATATGTTTGCCACCTTGAGTTATTTATGAATATAATAAAGGCAGGGGGAAATCTTTTTAAAAAGTATAACTAATAAGACCCAAGAGAGATTTTTTTGAAGCTAAGGCCTTTCCTTTCCCTATTTCAGTTTTGTCCACAGCAATATAAAATTGTGCTTTTCAAGCTTCAGTTAAGATATTTACATATCTTAATGATAGACAATAACTTAATATAAGTATGCATTATTATTAGAAATAGATAAGCGGACTGAATGTAAGGATTATGATTAACTTGATTAGTTTTATTTGTATTAGAATGTATGACACTCAGATGCCACACTGTTCACGCATTGATTTGATATTTTTTATAAAAAATAAACAAACAAAAAAAAAACCTGGGGGAAAAAAAGATATTTAAAAATATTTCACTTGATGCATTTGGAGAAATGGATACAGTATCCACATTACATTCCAGGCACCCCCCGCCCCCAATTATTTATTTAGAGACTGGGAAAAAAAAAGAGAGAGGAATTTAAAACACGACGATCTGATTGACTTTTAAATTAGAAAATTAAAAGCACAAACTTTTCAGAACTGATAAGCTTGGCTTTCCATTTGCATGCGTTTTCCTAAGGGGTGGGAGGTGGGGAAGAGTTATGTGGATGGGCAGGTCAGGCCTCTTCCTTTAGGGCATAGTGTTACTCCCCAGACCCTGAAAACGTGCCTGATAAAACGTGTTGCTTCCATTGGCAATACCTGCACTGTACAACATTAGATATGCAAATGGTATTGTCTTGGTTTATAGAGCAGAGATCTCCAACCTTGGCAACTTTAAGCCTGGAGGACTTCAACTCCCAGAAGTTGTCTGAGTGGTGCTTCTATGTCAGAGTTGTCAAACTCGATTTCATTGAGGGCCGCATCAGGATTGTGTTTGACCTCGGGGGGCCGGGATGGGCATGGCAGGTGGGGCCAGGGTAGGTGTGGCCAGTTCTATGTCATTTGTATTGGGAGCACCTGTGGTGGCCAAGTGCTAAGGCAGGACTTCACTCAGACTCTCCCTCCCTCTCATTATAATCTCCTTCCTTCCTTCCTTCCTTCCTTCCTTCCTTCCTTCCTTCCTTCCTTCCTTCCTTCTCCTTTCTTCTTCCTTCCCCTTTTTCCTTATTTTCTCTTCCTTGCGCTCTTCCGATCTCTTTCTTTATCTTTCCTCTTTCTCTTTCTCCTTTCCTGTCCTCTTCTGCCCCAGCTATGGACCCCAAAGAACGCAGCACACACAAACTCTATACAAAGCTTATTTTACTCAAATAACTTAGTCTCTATCAACCAAAGGCTGTTAATAAACTGTCTTAACAGCCTACCAGAATTCTAAGATAAGGTAATCACAGTCTTACTTGAGTTGGCAGAAAGCCCAGAAGCAATTTTGCAGAGAATCCAGACGCGAAGGAGATTGAACTAAAGTTGTTCCCTACAGCTTGCTGCAAGTGGCGTTCCTCCTTAAATAGGCTAAGGGAGTGGCCAATTAGCCCCAAGCCTTACTCTCGAGGAGACCTCCTCCTGAGGAGCCACTCCTGCCTTTTGACAGCTCTGTGTGCCCGTGCATTGAGAAGAGGCTCCTCCTCTTCGTCCTCTTCACTTAAGGGAGCTTCTGGAGGTTCTGAAGGCCCTGGCTGAATCCCCGCCTCTGGCACCACATCTTCTCCAGCCTCCTCACTGTCCGACTCGAGAACCAGCTGCACAGGTTGCTGGCACAGCACCACACCAGCCTCCTTGTTGTCAGAATCAGCTACAATCTGCACAGGCCGCTGACGGGCTACAACATGTCCCTTCTTGCACGCTCAAGTGCAAAAGAGGAAACATTTCTCCTTTTGTTTTGTTTTTAGTTTGTTTTGCTAGCCCTCTGCCAGAAAAAACGCGCAGCCCCCCCCCTCCCTCCCGAGCTCCATTTTCGCTGGCAGAGGCACCGCGGGCTGGTCCTTTGCTGTTTCTAGGGTGGCCTGGCGGGCTAGATCTAAGCACGCTGTGGGTCGGATCCGGCCTGCGGGCCTTGATTTGACACCCTGTTCTATGTCAATACATAGAGATGTGGTTTACAAGTGCATTTTCAGGGTCATTCCCACCAACTACGTACAATATTGCAATAGTTTTGTCAAATATACTTACCCGTTTCCTGTGTGGGCTGATTTCTAGTTTCATCATTGCACACTTGTTTAAAGTATTTAAACGCCTACGGAGAGAATTAAAAAAAAAACACCAAATAAACAAGATGAACGGTAAATAATTCATTCTGTGCTACCTGCTCTTCCAACTAAAGGATTACTGCAGAAGCTCTCGCTAAGGTTATTTACATAGAAACTAAGGGAAAGAAGATCCTAAAAAATAACATTTCTGTTTAATTAACTCCATGATACATCAGCTGGAGACCAGATTTTGTGGAGTGGGTGGGACAGAGAAACATCCTTACTACATCAGATTCCTTCTGAATCAAAACCATAAAGGAGAACTTGTTCAACTCAGAAGTCATTACATTGGAACAGCTGCAATGTAGTAAATATGAAGTTCTTATTCCCATCGTGGAAAACTACTAGTGCCTTTCAGGGACGGAAAACTTCAGGGATGCTGCACTTGATATTCATGATGATAGTAAATTATTCTGCAACGAACAACATGCTTTCGTATAGCACTAAGTGGAATTGAAATAGAATGACAATGAATTTCAAGGCACATCTGGAATTGTTAGTGCTATTTAACCAACAGAAATCCAGGCCCCTGGGCAGTTTTATTTACATCGAGCTATTCTATATCGGCACTCCATCCGACGCAGAATACTACACAATTGATTTTACAGGGCCACAGATACACCTGATCTGCAGTATTTTATCCTTTAGGAACCCTTTTTTTCCTTCCCTTCAAGAAAGCTGGACGGATGTTAGATTCTGGAAGTAGTAGTAGTTGACAGGGTGGATAAAAATCAATGATTTTTTTTAAAAATTTTTTAAAAAATCAGATTTTTTTGATTTAAATTGGATTTTTTTGATTTTTATCGAATTTATTTTAATAAAAAAACTTTTGGGGTAAAAATCTATCATAAGATAGTTTTCCATTTAAGATACATAAATAATTTAGTTTATTCAGCATGAAATGGAGCTTAGTTATGTAGCATGAGGCTGTATATTCTGCAACACTGGGACTATCGGTGAGTCAACCGTGGGTCAAAGGAGTAGCAGAGATGACAGTTGCTCTTTAAAAATTATGATTTAAATCGAGTTGATTTAAATCAAGCCTTTTTACTAGTGATTTAAATCATGATTTAAATTGTGATTTAAATCAACTCGATTTAAATCAAATCCACCCTGGTAGTCGAGCAGCTCACTGAACCACACAATTCCATATTTGATTGTTGTGTTTGATGGGAACCATTTGCTGGATTATACGCTGAATCGTCAAGAAAAATAAATATTTTCTAACAACCAAAGGGCAGGTCCCTTTGTTAAGTGAACTCTCAAAATACCAAAAATCATAACTTATCACCAGTATGACTTTTATTTACATATTACAACTTGCTGGCAAGGCAAAGACGGATTTTTTTTTTTCTGGGGACATCACACAGAAAAGAAACACTTTCAATCAGCCCCAGTGTGGGTGGCATAGCTTTTATTGATTGTCCTATACCCGTGATGGCGAACCTATGGCACGCATGCCATAGGTGGTACATGGAGTCATCTCTGTGGGCACGCGAGTCATTGCCCTAGGTCAGCTCCATCGCACATGCATGTGTGCCTCCTGCCAGCCAGCTGATTTTTGGCTGGCCCCACCCAGGCCGCCCCTCCCCTCCCAGGAGTCTCCACATGGCCCGTCTTGGATGCCAGGTAAGTACAGGACTCGCGCAGAGCCTCTGGTAGGGTGAAAAACGGGCCTCCTGGAAGTCTGGAAACGGGCCGTTTCAGACTACCTGTGATAGCGTGCACGCCTTCTGCACCCAAGGGAAAAAGGGTTAGCCATCACTGTCCTATACCAACAAAACTCAAAAAGGAAAAAAATTCATTTTCTAGACAAAAGCCATCCATATTGTTCTTTATATGTGTTATTACCTTGTCTAATACAATTATTTTCACTAACTCATCACACCCTCTCCAAAGTTGGTCATTTTCTCATATTCCTTTACAACATGTGTACAGATGTATGTTTCTATTTCTGTGTTATCTCTGCATATTGTAACTACTATTTAGATACAATGCTGAGTTTTTTTGTTTCAATCTAGAGTTGCTCACTGAAATATATATTTCTGGGGATCTTAATTTAAAAAGTAGGATAAATATACATTCCATGTGTATGTAAATGATATTATTTCCTATAGCAATTATTAAACAAACACAGCTTATCTTAATTTTGATTTATTGAAAAAAAAGTAACCTGAAAATAATAGAGTAGATTGGCCTTCCACCCCCCCCACCTTTCCTAAACTACAGTTAGATGAATCACAGATTAGGTTCAGACTGAGTGAATAGCTGTGGTTAATAATAAATAAAAGCAAAACCTTTTGAATTCTTTCTTGTCGCTGCAAAATAGTTTCGTACAAAGTCCTAAATAGGCCAGGGACTTGACACACCATCCGGGATGTCATTATAGCAAGTATTATATTACAGTTTTCATTTGACTCACCTCCTAGAAAAATACTATTATTTTGTATTATTATTGTTGTTGTTACTATCGCTTCTACATACAGTCATCAATTAACAACCATTCATTCAGTAACCTTTTGAAGTTACTTGAGACCGCAAACAGGGCTGGGTTCTACTTACATTCATTCATTCATTCATTCATTCATTCATTCATTCATTCATTTATTTTTTAAATTTCTATACCGCCCTTCTCCCGAAGGACTGAGGGCGGTGAACAGCCACAAGATAAAACACATAAATACAAAAATTTAAAATAGATTAAAAACGAATTAAATAATTTGGCTGAATTTAAAATACCCCATAATTTAAAACAAATTAAAATTTACATTTAAAAAGGGGAGAAGATTTAGGCCAGGCCAGCTTGATGAAATAAAAGAGTCTTAAGCGCGCGATGGAAGGTGCGCAGATCCGGGATCCTCCGTATCTCCGGGGGGAGCTCGTTCCAGATCGTAGGTGCCCCCACAGAGAAGGCTCTCCCCCTAGGGGCCGCCAGTCGACATTGTTTGGCCAACGGCACCCGGAGGAGCCCCTCTCTATGGGAGCGTACTGGCCGGTGGGAGGCTATTGGTGGTAGCAGGCGGTTATTGAGCTTTTCAAACCCTGGTAGACCAACAATAGATAAATCCAAGAAAAGAAAAGTTTCAGAAGAAAACAGAACGTTTAATTCAACTACATATGCTAGTTTTGTGGCCGTTCAAGAAATAGTCAGGCATAGGAAGGGTTTTGTGGCTCCCGGAGTTTTCTTTTTTGTGTGAAACGGGTCCAAATGGCTCTTTCAGTGTTTAAGGTTACAGACCCCTGATATATACAGACTTCAACATTTGAATTACCTACCAGGAGCTCTATTTTTTTTTTTTTAAAAAAAAAAGCAAGAAAGAAAAAGCAGGGCCTTCACATCAAATTAAGAACTTAATTTAGTTGCAATTAAATGAAAAGTAGATTCATTAAATATAACCAATACTATATGAATTTAATAATCTTCCACTGCCACCTTTTCGTCATTATCAGGGCCACTTGGAAGGTGCTCTGACTACATGAGGCCATTGTACACCTGTGTTCTTAAATTCCAAGGCAACAATCCAATAGTCTGCTGTGTCATTTTCATATTCTTACAGCCATCATGTAAGAATTGGGTCTTAATAATCCTAATAAAGGTATTATAAACTCCCTGCAGCAAATATATAAAGCTCTACTATAGGGATAAGTTCAAAGTTACAATGGCATTGAAAAAAGTGATCTGTGATCATTTTTCACATTTATCACCATTGCAGCATCCCCATGGTCAGGCGATCAAAATTCAGATACTTGGTAACTGACTCATACTTATGACGGTTGCAGTTTCCCAGGGTCATCTGATCTAGTTTTTACAAACTTCCGACAAACAAAGTCAACAGAGAAATCAGATTCATTAACAAATGAGCTGACTCACTCAACAACTGCAATAATTCACTTAACAACTGTGGCAAGAAAGGTCATAAAATGGGGCAAAACTCACTCAACAAACGTCTCACTTAGCAACATAAATTTCAGGCTCAATTGTGGTTGTAAGTCGAGGACTATCTGTATAAATAAATCAGGAGATCTTACACTGGTCTGAATATAGAAATCAGAGTTCATCTTACAAATGTACCAATCCAGAATTTCCTATTTCATTTTTTCCTCAAAGTTATAAGAATTAAATGGTTGGATCAAGGAAAACCATCTCATCAATCCAGAAGTACTTTCTGCCTTGCTCCCTTACTAACTTCGGAATAGTTTACAATTAATTCAATTTCCAGTAAAGGGAATAAAAAAATAAAGCCATATGTTTCCAAAGGAAAGGGTTATTTGATTACAATATTGTGAGTATCCTAATGAACTTCAGATAATTAAAAACTGCTCTTCCATCCTTTCTGTACAAACGGATCTCCGGTAAATCTGGATTTCCACATTGCTTTAAAACAATAAACACGCAGACATTTTACAATATTAGTGTCTCTCTTCAAGTTTATCTAATTCCAGCCTGTTGCATTCAAGCAGCCCAAACTCTTTGATCTGTTGGAGAAACAAGTTTCCGGTTGGCCTGATAAGGGAGCATTGGATTCCAAAATATAATCTGTTTTAGAAGAAACTCTTTTTTTAAAAAAAACACCGAGACTGTTGTGCAACTGAGCCAGCTGAACCAGAACAGGGGAGATACTCTATAAAGACAATTTCCACCGAACAATCTTTAAAAATAAAATGTACACCATAAATAACATTTAACAGAAAGACAGAGAAGAAAATACGCACTAAGTAAGAAGAAAAGAAAAAGGCTTTTTTTTAAACCGATCACAAAGTAAAGTCTTTGAGACTCATGTGTTTACAGCTTACTTAAAAAGGTAAAGATAAAGGTTCCCCTCGCACATATGTGCTAGTCGTTCCTGACTCTAGGGGGCGGTGCTCATCTCCATTTCAAAGCCGAAGAGCCAGCGCTGTCCGAAGTCATCTCCGCGGTCATGTGGCTGGCATGACTATACGCCAAAGGCGCACGGAACGCTGTTACCTTCCCACCAAAGGTGGTCCCTATTTTTCTACTTGCATTTTTTACATGCTTTCAAACTGCTAGGTTGGCAGAAGCTGGGACAAGTAGCGGGAGCTCACCCCGTTATGCGGCACTAGGGATTCGAACCGCTGAACTGTCGACCTTTCGATCACGTCCCTTACTTACTTACATTTACTTTAATGACCAATTGAAATTACAAGGTTGCTTTACGGCCAACTTTCCCAAAATGTTTCACCACTCCTCCTGCGATCATATGATTGCAATCTAGGCACTTGGCAATCTGTTCGCCCTTATGACTGGGTAACAAGTACCCCACAATTGTGATCACCATTTGAATTTCCCCTGCTACTTTTTGCTTGGATTTTGGCAAGGAGGCATTTTGGTCCTGAGTTGAAGAGACATATGTGTATGACCTGAACTGGGCCACCAGGGGCCCTGAGTGATCCTGCGCTCCTTACCTTACTACTGCCTCTCTGCTCTGGTGCTGAAAATCTTTCCTGCCGAAACGCAAGCATGCTAAAAACCCTCATTTAACAACTGCAAGCAGGAATATCGGGATTGCAGTCATTGAGCAAAGCAATCACATGTCTCACTTAATGACTACTTTGTTTAAGAATTGAGATTCTGGTCCCAATCATGGTTGTATATATGTAGTCATCAAAACAGAATTCTTAAGTTTTCAATTTATACTGTATATGGCGTATATGTGACAGCCAACAGTGATGGTATTTGTAAGCAACAATTAGCAATAGCATTTAAACTTATATACAGCTTTGTAGTGCCTTATAGGCCTCTCTAAATGGTTTACAGAGTCAGCATATTGTCCCCAACAATTTGGATCCTCATTTTACTGATCTCGGGAGGATGGAAGGCTTAGTCAACCTTGAGCTAGTGAGAACTGAACTGTTGGCAGTCAGCAGAATTAGCCTGCAATACTGCATTCTAACCACTGTGCCACCATGGCTCTATTAACAATTTGAATTTTCTACAGAGGAAGTAAGAAATAATCTAAGTATGAGATTTAACATAATATGTACACTAAATAGGATTTGCTTCCCATATATTTCACTGTTTTTTTTTTTCAAAATACTTGGCACAATAAATTTTTCATAGTAACGTTTACAAACCTAATGTGATCATCCATAAAAAAAAAAATACACCAGCATACTGTGCATGATAAAATTGAGGCAATAAGCACAGGTGACATCATGGCAGCTAAGGTCATTGTCTTTCATACTATATAAATTAAGCTATGGATCTGTGTGATATAATGTTCTAATTACTTGCTAGAAGGGCAGAAACGAAGTCAGATTTAATAAAAATGGAAAGTTTTCTCTCCAATCATTAGCTGAATGATTAGCTGAAAGATACGGGTAGTAGGTCCAATTCTAGAGATTTGTGAAAGACTCACAATCTACTCTTTCTCTTCAATTCTGACAAGTTTCATTTGTATTTGTGCTTGTGCCTCATATTACGGTTTCTATATCTCTGTGTAACAACCTATTTCTTAAGAAGGAGATACAATATATACGTATTGAATAATTACCCCTATTCAAAACGGATTTTATTTTTAGATAATCAGGTATCCAATTACCGCCTTGGAAATTAAAATAATAGAATTATCAATATCTGTTTAAAATTGTCTGTCTAAGAACGAAAATATGGATAAGCTTTTAAGTTCTGAGAAATTCAATAAGGATCCATGGACCCACAAGTTTAATTATATAACCATTATTACTCAAGAGAAATACTACTTATTTTAGAACTGTGATTTACTAAGATTCATTTCATTTTATTTGTAGAAATTCATCTCAATTTCATAACAGATTTTTGTGTGTGTGAAAAATCGATCAAATAGAAAAGTTTGCTTTCTTACAGAAAAAATACTATAGGGGTACGCAATTTGACACTACCTACATATTTGAGGCAGGGGTGCTATTCAGCAGGTTCTGGAGAACCGGTAGCGGAAATTTTGAGTAGTTCGGAGAACCGGCAAATACCACTTCTGACTGGCCCCAGAGTGGGGTGGGAATGGAGATTTTGCAATATCCTTCTCACAGGAGTGGGGTGAGAATGGAGATTTTGCAGTATCCTTCCCCTGCCATGCCCACCAAGCCATGCCCACAGAACCGGTAGTAAAAAAAAATTTGAATTCCACCACTGATTTGAGGGCTAAGTTCATATTAGCTCCTTAAAAATCCTTTGAATTCTTATTAACTTGAAGCATTAGTTCCCTTTGGTCTTACGTCAGTTTTCGCCCTCTGATTACAGTATATATTTCTAATAGCACCGCACGAGAGGAAGACAGAGTTACAACGGATTTTCATTACAATTAGTAGAGGTATTATTACAGTACTTGTTCTGCCCCAGCTAAGGAGCCCAAAGAACGCAGCACACACAAAGTCTGTACAAACCTTAGTTTACTAAATTAAATCAGTCTTTTTCAAACAAAGGCTGTTAATTAACTTTCTTAACAGTCTACAAGAATCCAAAGAATAAATAATCATAATCTTACTATGGTTGGCAGAAAGCCCAGAAGCAATTTGCAGAGAACTAAGATCAAGACGCGAAGGAGAGTGAACAAAGTTGTTCCCTGCAAATTGCCTCAGATGTTGTCCTTCCTTAAATAGGCTAAGGGAGTGGCCAATTAGCCCCAAGCCTTACTCTCGAGGAGCCCTCCTCCTGAGGAGCCACTCCTGCCTTTTGGCAGCTCTGCACGCCCGTGCATCGAGAAGAGGCTCCTCCTCTTCTTCCTCTTCACTTATGGAAGTTTCTGGAGGTTCTGAAGGCCCTGGCTGAATCTCCGTCTCTGGCACCACATCTTCTCCAGCCTCCTCATTGTCCGACTCGAGTGCCAGCTGCATAGGCTGCTGACGCAGCACCACACCAGCCTCCTCGCTGTCGGAATCAGCTACTAGCGCACAGGCCGCTGACGGGCCACAACAGTACTGTGGCGCCTACAGTCATCATATACCATTGAAAACCATACTTTCAGTTGCTATCTAGAGAACTTGAAGTACACAAACTTTATAAAGCTACTAGCCTATGTTTGGCAGCTCAAAAATTAAACCATTGTTCCCTTCTGATAACATTGCACTGCACAATATTTCTATCCTTTCCTGTAATACAAAGAAGACACCAAAGTACAGAGCACCTGCCATGTAAATAATAGGCTCCAACCTTATTTTCTTCACTTTGTATCAGAGTTTCTGCTGGAAAAGGTAACCTGAATCTGTGCAAGGAGCAAGAGTTTTATACAGAACAGTAAATGTTGAGTGCAGGAATGAACAGGTTGCTTACCTGTAACAGAATAAACGTGATTCTTCAAGTGAGGAGCCTGGATAGCTCTGCAGACAAGGCACTGCAATTTAACACCAGCTGTCTGCAATTAAAGTAAGTTCGAATCTTGCCAGGCTCAAAGTTGACTCAGCCTTCCATCCTTTCTAAGGTAGGTAAATTGAGGACCCAGTTTGTGGGGGGCAACAAGCTGACTTTGTATAAAATATACAAAAGTATGAAGGCTATTGCTTAACGCACTGCAAGCCGCCCTGAGTCTCCGGAGAAGGGCGGCATATAAATCAAATTAAAAAAAAAAAGTGTTCAATTGTGCATTCACGCACGTCGGTTTCACGCTTGCTGAAAGTCTTAATCAAGAACTTGCCATATCTGAGGCAGGTTTGAAGGACAGCGCATTGAATGCATTTTGAGTCACTTTTCTTTAGTTTCCATCAACCAAAATTATAGGCTTCAATGAACTTACCAAAGATAGGCACTTAAGAGAAGAAACGTGAATGGATTTAGTTCATTCATATATAACCACAATTACAGGTTAGCTGCCTATTCCTCATCTCTGCAACATGTATGGATAAGACGCAATCTTACCTAACGGTTGAAGGATGAATGCCCATATATGCCAACAAGGACAAATCGGACCATCCCAAGAAGCATCTGTTCTGGCTTCAAAGTCCACATAATTGTGCTTAAAAATTATCATCAGCACAGCCACGGATGTTGACACTGTCCTCATGGAATGTGCTCAAAGAAATTCACAACAGCTGCTTTGCCAAGGCATATGGAAGAGTTTCCATCACCCACTCAGCTACTTGTTAAGTCAGGAGTTGAAGTCCACCCATCTTCAAGCTTCCAAGGTTGAGAAACACTATGTTAAGTGGAAACTGGAAGTCCTTTCTTATCACCTCCACCGCATATAAATAGTCTTTGAAACTGACTAATCTGATCAAGATTGAAGAACAAAGCTTTATGAGTACCAAACTCATGCAGCAAATCCTCCAGCCAGGATTATTGGAGATAAAAAAAAAAAAAAAGGTGGAGAGGAAGGAAACAGTGATTAACTTAAAATTTAGGTATGAAGACAATCTTTGGGGAAAGTGTAAGGTTTCAAAATGAGCACATTGAAATGAAATTGAATATATGGGTAATCAACCCGAAGAATACCTGCCTGATTTGTTTAAGTTATTGCCATTAAAGATACCACTTTCGGGGTTAGTAATTTAAATTCTGGAAAAAGTTTCACATGATATCCAATGGGCTTTGAGAATTAGAGCAACGATCCATTTCATAAAGCATTCACCATAGAGGTCTAGGAGAAAATGGTGGCCCAATTACCGATTCCGGTCCACCCACAATGGGTTACATGGATATCTAAAAAGATGGGAATGCTTGAAGGCCTGATTTTTTTTTTTCCAAAACACCATATCTGACCTGAACTCTACCATGATGGATGGGCAGCTATCACAAACATTATCAGAATTCTTATGGTTCTACTCAAGAGTCAAGATGGGAGGACTTGGGATGGAAAGCCTAGGACCGTGATGGCGAACCTATGGCACGTGTGCCACAGGTGGCACGCGGAGTCATATCTGTGGGCACGTGAGTGTTGCTGTAGCTTGGGTCTAGTGCACATGTGTGCATGCACGCGCCGGCCAGCTGATTTTTGGGCCATCCGGGCCCACTGGAAGTTGGGAAACATGCCGTTTCCGGCCTCCAGAGGGCCTCCGGAGGGTGGGGAAGGCTGTTTTTGCCCTCCCCAGGCTCCAAGAAAGCCCCTGGAGCCTGGGGAGGGTGAAAAAACGGGTCTACCAGGCCCACTGGTAACCTTTTTGCCATTGTGTGCCCAAAGTGGGGGGGGCACGGGGGCATTGAATTATAGGTGTGGGCACGCACACGCGCAACCCCCCTGCGCAACCCCCCACTTTTGGCACGTGACGGCAAAAAGGTTAGCCATCATTGGCCTAGGACAAATAGTAGAATGTTCTTGTTCAGGCAGCCATTCTGATATGGTTGAAGGACTGAATCGCCCTGAAAAGGCGGCTATTGGCGGCAGAAGGTTACGGCCTTCAACACGGTTGGCACCACTTTATATGGCCAGGACAGTCAGCCCGACCGAGGTATTTTCGGAATCACTATTTACGTAAGATCCTAGGGCAGTGATGGCTAACCTTTTTGTCATTGCGTGGTCATTGCCTGGCCTAAATCTTCCCCCTTTTTAAATGTGGAAATTTTAAATTTTTAAATTTTAAATTCGTCTTATTTATAGGGGTATGGGTAAGGCGTTTTAAATTGGGGAGCCATTTTAGATTTAATTCTGTTTTAAACGTATTTTAATTGTTTATATTGTATGTTTTTTAATTTTGGCTGTTCACCGCCCCGAGTCCTTCGGGAGAGGGGGCGGTATAAAAATCTAATAAATAAATAAATAAATAAACAAAAGCAGAGGGAGCACAGGGGTCGTGTGCATGCGTGCCTACACCCATAATTCAATGACCCCCCCCGCGCATGTGCACACGACCCCGTGTTCCCCCTGCTTTTGGCACACAATGGCAAAAAGGTTACCGGTGGGCTCAGTACTCCCGTTTCTCGCCCTCCCCAGGCTCCAGAGGCTTTCTAGGAGCCTGGGGAGGGCGAAAACGGCCTTCCCCACCCCCCGGAGGCCCTCTGGAGGCTGGCTTGTTTCCCAACGTCCGGTGGGCCCAGAAGGCCTGAAAATCAGCTGGCTGGTGCGTGCATGCACACTGGAGCTGAGCTAGGGCAACACTCGCGTGCCCACAGATATGGCTCCGTGTGCCACCTGTGGCACACGTGCCATAGGTTCGCCATCACGGTCCTAGGGGATACCTGGGAAAGACTTAGGAGAAAGTTGTATCTGAAGATACCATGTTGGATCTCGATTCAGGAGGCCCTGGTATACCCGACGTTATATAAAGGAGAGAAGGTCTTGACCTATGAAGATATTTTGGATACTCGGGGCAGACTGAAGACACAGGAACAACTGAGATCGGAGGGGTGTAACATAGGCTGGTGGGGCTACACCCAAATACACTCAAGGTGGAAGAAAGCTCACGAGAGTAAAGGGATATATCATGGAAAACAAGAATTGGATAAAATCTTATTAGATAATGACAGGAAAGTCTTATCGAAATGCTATTCTTATCTATTATCATTGAAAGCGGGAAAGGAAGTCATTAAAGACTCCATGATTGCTTGGGGGCGAAATATGGGTTATTCATTGGATCTTCAAAAATGGGAGGAGATTTGGCTTAAAAATTTAAAATTAACTATGGCATCCTCTTATAAAGTGTGCAACTCTATCGATGCATGTATGTTCACTTGGTGGACTAGGAAGAGTAGACGTGCTTGACTAAAACAGATGGAATCATTATGGACCTTAGACAGCTACAGTATCTTTTTATAGCAGTACATCTATTTCACCTCTCGATCCAAAGAATCTGTTGGTCAAGAACTTCGACAGAAGTTGAGTTCCGCTGTTGGAAAAACTTTATAGCCTGTTAGAGATCAAAATAAACATTCACATTTTGATGAAGATGGGCTCCTATGAACTTCCAACCTGAATCAAGAAACCATGAACATAAGGCAGAATGTATAAACCTATAACTGGGTCAAAGGTGCCGCTTGGAAGAATCTCCAAATTTTGTCTTACAGGATGACTTTGCTCAAGAAGCAGGAAAGATCTGGAGTTTGAAGAATCAAAAATTGAGAGGACGGTAGAGAATTAATATTAATTCTGAATATACGTGCTCTGACATTCTGACAGAGTTTATTTTTTTCCATTTGATGTACTGTGTCATTACCTTGATATAGTAAACCTTCCTGAGAAAGATTGGCTGATCACAACCAAAGATGACGGCAAAGGGAAATTTATTTATATATTTATTTATTTATTTATTTATTTATTTATTTATTTATTTATTTATTTATTTATTATTTACTTACTTATTTATTTATTTATTTATTTATTTATTATTTACTTATTTACTTATTTATTTATTTATTTATTTATTTATTTATTTATTATTATTATTGTGATTTATATGCCGCCTTTCTCCCTGGAGACTCAAGGCGGCTTACAAAATGACAATTTCCAATACAAATCACAATGAAATAAAAATTAAAATCAACAACCTTATTAAAACAATTTAAAATTATAACAGTGTACCCCCAAACAGTAGAAATCACCTCGCTCAGGACAATTAACCTAACTCTGTTGTATATTTGGCTATGTTGATATTTGTTTTGACAAATCTATAGATAAGAGATTTCATTTTTTTTCATTTTATTAAATTTGTATACCGCCCTACTCCCGAAGGACTCAGGATGGTGAACAGCCATAAAATAAAACATATAGATACAAAATTTAAAATAGAGATAAAACTAATTAAATAAATTTGGCTGAGACATTTTAAAACCCCAATAAATTAAAACCAAATTTAAAATTCCATTTAAAAAGAGGAAAAGTTTAGGTCAGGCCAGCTTGATGGAATAAAAACGTCTTAAGCGCGCGACGGAAGGTACGCAGATCCGGAATCCTCCGTATCTCCGGGGGGACCTCGTTCCAGATCGTAGGTGCCCCCACAGAGAAGGCTCTCCCCCTGGGGGCCGCCAGTCGACATTGTTTGGCCGACGGCACCCGGAGGAGCCCCTCTCTATGGGAGCGTACTGGTCGGTGGGAGGCTATTGGTGGCAGCAGGCGGTCCCGTAAATAGCCAGGTCCTAAGCCATGGAGCGCTCTGAAGGTGATAACCAAGACCTTGAAGCGCACTCGGAAGACCACCGGGAGCCAGTGCAGCTCGCGCAGGAGAGGCGTTACATGGGAGCGCCACGTCGCTCCCATCACCACCCGCGCGGCCGCACTCTGCGCCAGTTGGAGCCTCCGAGATGGGACATGGGATGAAGAGATAAATATTTGTAACTTTAGAGAGGACAAAGTGTTACCAAATAGTGATCAAAGTGGAAAGACACTTCTTTATATATATATACTTTTTTCTTTCTTTTTTTCTTTCATTTTTACTCCTTCTGTTTTCCATTTTTTCTTTCAATTTAGCTTACATTAGATTTTACTATTCGAATCCGAAGGCAGCACACAGTCATTCGTAAAACTGTGCTCGTGTAAAGTTATATAAAGCTACAATTACAAAAGACAGTGCTGGCTTCAGAAGGATGGGGAAAAAAAATAAGGAATATTGCCAGTGTTGTGATCTAGGCTTCCTGCGTCATTAAAACACATGAGTAGTCCCAAAAACCACTTTTATTGCAACAGCTGTGAATTATGTTCATTCACAGCTGAGTCCCAATTAGTTGCAAAAAGTCCTTCGGGAGAAGTCCTTCGGGATAATCACCAACCTTTATCTCCCTTGACACGCTGCCAAAGACCTACTTGGCAAAGCCACACGAAGTCCAAAATCAAACAGAGATGCCGACTGGGAACAGAATTAACAACGTTGCTTTCCTGCAAAGGGCCCACGTGCCTTTGCTCCTCTTTTAAGCCTTATGGGAGGGGCCAATCATCTCCAGTCCTTATTCCCGAGTCGTCCCTTTTGTTTTAGCTGCTCTTGCCTTCTGGCATCTCTGCGCATGCATGCATTAGGAACAGGCTCCTCCTGTTTCTCTGCCTCTACTGTCTGACTCTGGGGGCTCCGGAGTCTGTGCATAACTCCCAGATGGCCCTGACCCCATCTCTGCCTCCAATGCAGAGCCCTCGTCTGAGCCTTCCCCAGACTCCAGGACTGGTCCATGTTCCTCCCCAGCCTCCTCACTGTCCAACTCCACTGCCAGCTCCACAGGCTGCTGACGGACCACAACAGCCAGAGTAGCTGGACTGCAAAGCATGTGGGGCTAGGAAAGGACAGCAGTGGCTGAATGATTGCTTGCTGGCACTTGCTGAGCTAAGCAGGGGCATCTGAGGCCTTTTGGGGTATGGCAAGCAGCCCTGGGGCTGCCTGTTGTCCCATAGGGCAGGGTGCAGGATGGTCAAAGGCTGAGACAGGCAGCTGGGGAAAAGTGGAGGCAGTCCCTTACCTTGTTGAGGGTTAGAGTTGGAAGGCACCAAGCCTGAAATGGCTTAGATTGGGGTAGCTAGTCGTTTAATGACCTGCAATTCTTGGTTAATAACTGCACAGGGAAAGCTGTGTTTGTTGCCATAAGTCACTGAGGTCACATCTCACTTTACAAATGCAATTCTCTCAATTGTGGTCATAAATTGAAGACTACCAATTAGGTATGTTTGGTACTAAGGAGACAGCTGGTATAGCTCTGCTACCAAGGAGAGACATATCTAGTTTTATTCATGATGGGGGCACAAACGTTCATTTATCATTTCCGAAACCACAACATTTGAAAATTCTGAGTGTTTCATACATTCATCTTAGTCCCAAATACTCTTGCCTTGCAAACCATCACTACACAAAGCCTGTAATCCTGTATCACAATATTAACAATGTTACAAAGTCAATTGCAAATAGCAATTCCACTGGACTAACATGTAAATTACATTTTATAAACAACAGCTAATGAGGTGACTGCCAAAGCCCCACGACGTTCAGAAACAGAGATGCCGACTGGAAACAGATTTAGCAACGTTGCTTTCCTACAAAAAGCCCACGTGCCTTTGCTGCTCTTTTAAGCCTTATGGGAGGGCCCAATCATCTCCTGGCCTTACTTCCGAGTTGTCCCTTTTGCTTTAGCTGCTCTTGCCTTCTGGTACCTCTGCGCATGTGCGCACTAGGAACAGGCTGCTCCTGTTCCTTTGCCTCTCTGCTGTCCGACTCTGGAGGTTCCAGAGTCCACGCATCACTCCCAGATGGCCCTGGCCCCATCTCTGCCTCCGACACAGAGCCCTCATCTGAGCCTTCCCCAGACTCCAGGACTGGCCCATGGTCCTCCCCAGCCTCCTCACTGTCTGACTCTGCTGCCAGCTCCTCAGGCTGCTGGTGGACCACAACAAGAGCATGCAAAAAATCACATCTGTATTTATGGATTTTGTTCTTGCCCTGAAGGGTAAAACATCTTTGTTTTCTTTTTCCAGGACACAAAGCCGTGTAACTTCAATAAGAAGGTGAAAATTTAACTAAGGTTTAGGCGGATAACCATTTTCTAGGCAATGAAGTATTAGTTTTCAATCATGGCTATATATTTAATAAAACATTCATTTAATAAAATATTAAGTTTTGAATTCTGGGTATTACAATCAGTTGGGGGAACTGAAAATTGGAGGAAAAAGGAAAGAACAAGAGATACAGGGATTTCTTCAAATATGTCACATAATATTGGTTATCGAACGTCTTCATCTCCAAAGAGGAAAAGAACAAGGATATACACATATAATATTCTAGTAATATACATTTAATCCAAAATAAATTCTCCTGGTAGCATATTGGCAGATAGGTGTTATATGCACATACCAAATCTCACCTAAGAGATTTTTATTTTCCTTACAGATGCATAAATCTCAGCTTTTTAGAGGGCTGGCTTACTATACATATTTAATTATGAAGTATAGTCTACAACTAGGGATGTGGTGGCTCAGTGGCTAAGACGCTGAGCTTGTTGATCGAAAGGTTGGCACTTCAGCGGTTCGAATCCCTAGTGCCATGTAATGGGGTGAGCTCCCGTTACTTCTCTCAGCTTCTGCCAACCTAGCAGTTCGAAAGCACATAAGAAATGCAAGTAGAAAAATAGGAACCACCTTTGGTGGGAAGGTAACAACGTTCCGTGCGCCTTTGGTGTTTAGTCATGCCGGTCATATGACCACGGAGACGTCTTCGGACAGCGCTGGCTCTTCGGCTTTGAAACAGAGATGAGCTCCGCCCCCTAGATTCGGGAACGACTAGCACATATGTGCGAGGGGGACCTTTACCTTTACCTTAGTCTACATCTAACTTAGAACTTTTCTTGTTCTTGTTTTTATTTCTCCATACTTCAGATCACATAACAGATTTTTTTAAAAAATCATGAATGCTTTCTATAGCTACAGAAATTTGCACCTATTTAGAATTGTTTCGGATTCAAGAGTTTGGAGAAAAGAAATTCACATGCTAAGCCTTCATGACTGAAGTAACATGGAGAGTGGTCATGTATAATAAAATGTGCGTAGAGAATAACTGAAATGTATTATGGACACGTATACATGTGCATTGTACTTTGGAGCGGCTGGTGTACAATCCACAAAGTTAAAAGATTAGCTTAAATTTATCTCAAAGCTTATTTAAGCAATGCATTCAAAGCAATGCTATTTTAAACAGCTTTATCTGCTCAGCAGATTGAATGTGATAGCAGAGTTAGGTCAGTGTTATATTAGACTAGAGAGCAATCTGGATGTGCCAGATCTAAGTCAACCAAAATTAAAATGCACAAAACCACTTTTTTTTTTTTTAATTTGATTTATATGCCGCCCTTCTCCGGAGACTCAGGGCGGCTTACAATGCACTAAGCAATAGCCTTCATACTTTTGTATATTTATACAAAGTCAGCTTATTGCCCCCACAACTGGGTCCTCAATTTACCTACCTTAGAAAGGACGGAAGGCTGAGTCAACCTTGAGCCTTGGCGAGATTCCAACCTGCAGTAATTGCAGGCAGCTGGTCTTAATAACCAGCTTAATAACAGGGTGCCTTAGACCACTGTACTACCAAGGCTCTTAAATGTGATCCTGCTGCAAACAGCTTGTTTAATTTTATCCCTTTCACAAAAAGACTTGTGACAACCTTCCTTCACTGTTTTCTTCACATGTGTACCTCTGGAATTTAAAACGAGACGAAAGCTACCAAATTAGATGCTTTTAAGATTAAACCCAAACACAGAAGATAAAGTTAAGCGTCATGAACATTACGCTTCTGAAATATCTAGAATAAATAATGCGGAATTGCCAGCTGATGTCAAATTATTACTCCATTCCAAATTTACATGATGGACTTATGACCATTTATGGAATGGCAATTCGAAGTTACGACAGAGCTGAAAAATACTCGCACCTGTGACCGGCATGGTGTCCCTGTAGCCACATGATCAAAATTTGAGCACTTGCCAACGGGCATGTATTTATTATTTGCATCGTCCTGGAGTCATGTGTTCACCATTACTGACCTTCCTTTACTATAGCACATCAATTCAGTATAGGTAAAGGTAAAGGTTCCCCTCGCACATATGTGCTAGTCGTTCCCAACTCTAGGGGGTGTCATCTCCGTTTCAAAGCCGAAGAGCCAGCGCTGTCCGAAGACGTCTCTGTGGTCATATGGCAGGCATGACTAAATGCCAAAGGTGCACGGAACGCTGTTACCTTCCCACCAAAGGTGGTCCCTATTTTCCTACTTGCATTTTTTACCTGCTTTCGAACGGCTAGGTTGGCAGAAGCTGGGACAAGTAATAGGAGCTCGCCCCGTTATGCGGCACTAGGGATTCGAACCGCTGAAGTGCCGACCTTTCGATCGATAAGCTCAGTGTCTTAACCACTGAGCCACTACGTCTCTTTAATTCAGTATACTGTTCTTCAAATGATCAGAAAAAGCCTTCCAACAAGTCAATGGGAGAAGCTAGATTAGCGTAACATCCACATAATTCACTTAACAACCATGGCAAAAACAAAACGAAATGAAACACCCCACCTTGTGTTCCTACCTCCAAGAAGTTCCTATAGCAGCCTTTTTTACGTACCTGCACAAGGCTTCAATGGCATCTCTGTCCAGAAAATCATGTTCCCTCTTCACGGCAGTGATGTCAATGGGAAAGATAAGATCTGCAAAGATCAAGATGGATGAGCAATCAGAAAAAAATGTTCTCCTCATAGATAACTTCTTTCAAAGAAACCATCTCTCTCCAAGATGCAAGTAACCAACTGTGTCAATAAACATTTCTACCCTCTTGGGTGAAACGTGCAGAAGCTTTAAGGGGGAAATGAACAATCTCCATGCGTTACAGGAAGGAAAAGCCAGCGGGGAAGGGAAGGTATATTGTAGGAAGCCAAAGGCAAAATAGCGTGAGCTGTGAAAAACCAAGTTGGACCTTAAAACAAATATTAACATTATGAAGAAACCTTCCTGGGATCTGTATGTACCGGAGGTGGGCGGCACATGAATTAACAACCGGTTCGCCCCAGAACTGAAAATGTAAGCGCTTGAGCGCCTTCCGTGTATGTGTGAGGCCTTCTGCGCATGTGCTTTGCCTGTGCGCGTGCTTGCATGCGGCTTAAAAACTATGCTAAATAGGACGGCATAGCGCCAGGGCAGGTAGACAGGCCCACCCGCAGGTCACAACTACCGGTTCGCTCAAACCGCCTCGAACCGGCTGAATCTCATCACTGGTATGTACACCGTTTAGATAGCGGATTTGCACTTCCAGCAACACCGAAAAGCAACAAAGCACGAATTTTAAAAAACAAGGCAAGAGACAAATAAATATGTTAAATACAGTTGTCCTCGACTTATGACCACAATTGAGCCAAGAATTTGTGCAGCTAAGTGAGAAATTTGTTGAGTTGTGCCCCATTTGGCATCTTTTCTCGCCATGTTTGTTAGGTGAATCTCAGCCGTTGTTAAATTAGTAACACGGTTGTTAAGTAACTCTGGCTTCCTCCACTGACGTTGCTTGTCAGAAGGTTGCCAAAGATAATCACATGACCCTGGGGCACTGCAACCGTCATAACTACGAACCAGTTCTTGAGCTGTAAACCATGGGGATGCTGCACCAAGGAGCCTTGGTGGACCAGCGGACTAAAGCGCTGTTAAATAGCACTTAGCTGCCAGCTGCCTGCAATTACTGCGAGTTCAAATCTCACCAGGCTCAAGGTTGACTCAGCCTTCCATCCTTCCGAGGTAGGTAAAATGAGGACCCGGATTGTGGGGGCAATAAGCTGACTTTGTATATAAAAAAAAGAACACCGCTTAGGGGGGGCCGAAAGCCCTACTAAGCAGGTATATACAAAAGTATGAAGGCTATTGCTTAACGCATTGTAAGCCGCCCTGAGTCTCCAGAGAAGGGCGGCATATAAATCGAACCAAGGCAAGAGCCTTGGTAGTACAGTGGTCTAAAGCACCCTGTTATTAAGACCAGCTGCCTGCAATTACTGCAGGTTCGAATCTCGCCAGTCTCAAGGTTGACTCAGCCTTCCATCCTTTCTAAGGTAGGTAAATTGAGGACCCAGTTGTGGGGGCAATAAGCTGACTTTGTATAAATATACAAAAGGATGAAGGCTATTGCTTAACACATTGTAAGCCGCCCTGAGTCTCCGAAGAAGGGCGGCATATAAATCAAAATTAAAAATAAATAAATAAATAAATAAACGGTCACAAGTGTGAAAAATGGTTGTAAATCACTTTTTTTCAGTGCCGTTGTAACTTTGAATGGTCACTAAATGAACTGTTGTAAGCCGAGGACTACCTATAGACCAATAGTAATGTCCTGAATGAAAAAGGATCAACTGCTATAAGCTTTATGTTCTCTCCTGAGGTGGTGGATGTTGTGCTCTTGTGACCCATCAAGCAAAAGGCAGTCTTACTAGGCTGTGTGTGGTAATTCCAAATGGGTTTAGTTAAGTCTATTCTTTGTGTTGCCTGCCTGGATTGCACAAACACCTGCTTGACCACCATGCATGAAGGACGAGCTGCATTTGCTTTGTCAGTTGTGCAAACCTGTCTTAGGTAAACACTTGGGAGAGAGCAAGAATGAAGCAACAACAGTGACAATCTGAAAAGAAGCTTGGAAATTTACCAGTAACCTGCAGTGGTAAATAGAGGGGAGTAGGATTTTCCACCATCTGCAGATCGCTGAGTGGCAGATGGCCCTTGATCCTGTATTCTACAGAACTGACAACAGCTCTAAATCATAGATTACAGATGTGTATTGGTATCATCGCACAGCTTCTCTAGCTTTCCTCCAGGAGCTTGAGGCAGTTGGCGAAGTTCTCCCTTAGCAACTTCACCAGTTAAGTTCAACCGACACAATTACGGGAGGAAGAGACAACAAAAAAGCAAAATAAAACCGAACCTGGTTTCCCTTGTTACTAGCGTCTATGCTCCTTCGTGAATTCTAGCACATTCTTTCGCAAAACGTGTCATTTATTGTCGCCACACGACAAGTCTTTTGGATTACTGCACAATCTGCATTTTATCGAAGCCAGATGGAACATGGGCCCAATGTCAAAAGCTTAGTGAATGTCCTGGTTTGCTGCCCTTCCTTTTGAAAATTCATGAGCTACTTTTATTTTATTTTATTTTATTTTAATTTGATTTATAGGCCGCCCTTCTCCGGAGACTCAGGGCGGCTTACAATGTGCTCAGCAATAGCCTTCATCCTTTTATATATTTATACAAAGTCAGCTTATTGCCCCCACAACTGGGTCCTCAATTTACCTACCTTAGAAAGGATGGAAGGCTCGCCTTGAGCCTTGGCGAGATTCGAACCTGCAGTAATTGCAGGCAGCTGGTCTTAATAACCAGCTTAATAACAGGGTGCCTTAGACCACTGTGCTACCAAGGCTACTTTGACGTTACTATTGTCATGCCTTTTCTTTAACAATAGCCCCAAGACTTATATACTGCTTCAGTGCTTTATATCCCTCTCTACATATTTCCCCCAACAAGCTGGGTCCTCATTTTACCGACTTCGGAAGGATAGAAGGCTGAGTCAACCTTGAGCTGGTGAGAATCGAACTGCTGGCAGTTGGCAGAATTAGCCTACAATACTGCATTCTAACCACTGAGCCAACACGGCTCCTATCTTGGTTTTCCTATCTTAGCATTCTATCTCGGCACACGAAAAATTAAGTTTCCTTATTTTGGTATCCTTCAGATGAGTGGGAACTACACATTCTCCTCAACATTTTGGCAAACAATTGCCATATTGACTAAAAATATTTGGAGTTCTAAATCGCCTTACATTCTGCTCCGCAGTATCGATGGCTGTGGCAGCAACTTGGCTTCTAACATGGCATCGTAGGAAGAATCTTATTTGCCGAAATTATGAAAAACAGCAAAAGGTTTATGCTTGTTTCGAAGGAAAACTTCCTAGACATTTTGGCAAGAGGAACGAAATCAAAGCCAAATATAGAACGTTGGGAAAAAAAAAAAGAGAGGTAGACAATAGCTAGAGCTATCCTGCAGAGATATTTTATATTAAAGTTATTATTACTTTAATTTTCTAAAATAGAACCTCCTTGGTTTGGTCTCTGGCCCAAATCTAAAGAATATAATAGGTGGAAACTCAGTTCTTAAATAGATAAACAAAAGATCTGCCAAGTGTTGTCTCTGTGAGTGCCATTATTCTCTACAATTGCCAATGCAGCTGTGAGTTAAAGCCTTAAATCAATCATTTCTTAAGAACACTCCGCTTAGCTGTGCTAAGTTGTCCAACAGTAAATAATGAAGCATCTCTATTCAGTTAACCAAACAGCTGTGAATGGAAGTTTCCTTCCAACTACAAGAAAACTTCTGATCTCGGCTGTAGATTTTTAGGGAGCAAAAGACAACGAAAAAGCTTTCTGAGTCACACTGACGTTAACCCAACGCTAGCACAATTTTAAAATATTTTATCTCGTTAAATCTTGCATGGTCTGGCAAGTATAACTCACCCTGAACATCCTAGCTGTAAATTCTCAATAGAAACCCACCTCTCCATTTTTATATTCAGGCTTTTAACAGGATTAACAGGTCAATACATAAATATCTAGAAGTTGCAACGTTTAAAGAACTTTTAACACCAAGAAGCATTACAACAGTCAGGATCAGTTACTCATAACAAAAGAGTTGAGTATATAGGGATGCAAGCAAATACAAATTATCTATTACTTTATTTTCAGGCTTAAAGCTTAGAAATGTTTTAAGGTGCAGGTTGCAAGATGATCCAGAATGAAACTAGGAAATTAATTTCAAAAAGATGTCCGTTACATACAGGGTGGATAAAAATCAATGATTTTTTTTAAAAAATCAAAAAAAAAAAATCAGTTTTTTTATTTAAATCAGATTTTTTTGATTTTTATCGAATTTATTTTAATAAAAAACTTTTGGAGTAAAAATCTATCGTAAGATAGTTTTCTATTTAAGATACATAAATAATTTAGATTATTCAGCATGAAGTGGAGCTCAGTTATGTAGCATGAGGCTGTATATTCTGCAACACTGGGACTATCGGTGAGTCAAGAGTAGGTCAAAGGAGAAGCAGAGATGACAGATGCTCTTTAAAAATTATGATTTAAATCGAGTTGATTTAAATCAAGCCTTTTTACTAGTGATTTAAACCATGATTTAAATTGTGATTTAAATCAACTTGATTTAAATCAAATCCACCCTGGTTACATATAAAAAAAGTTAACCAGCATAGAATAGAATTGTGACAGGACTGGAAGCTCAACGCACAGCTTCAGTCTCTGCCTTCCCAATTTTCCCCCCGTTCTTTTTGTATCTGCACAATAACTCTTAAACCAGCTTTTCCTCCTGCAGAAAATTCCCACTCCAGAAAGCTTCAAGGAAAAACTACCCTATAGCCACTTGAATGTAAATATATGACCTTCTCATTCTTATTTAAAGGGCATCAGCAGTTTTGTATGGTTAATTATTGGGAAAGAGAAGGACTTAAGCCTTTTATTGGCCTCTAATCCTTGTTTTACAGCTTCTGGGATTCCCGGTTCTGAATCCAATGCTTGCCTTAGAATAAGGGTAGATTTTTTTTTCCAATGAGAAATCACAGTTATTTTTTAAAAAATGAACTGGCCACTCAAGAACCGTGATCAGAGGTGGAATTCAGCCGATTCGGGCGAAACAATAGCACCGACGATCAGTTGGCCCGCCCACCCACTCCCCGCTCTATCCTATCCTTTATTTCCTGCTTTGTAGCTCATCTCAATCATGCAGCACAGCTGATTTCCCCCCCTCACTGTTCTACTTACTGTTGCTGAGCTTCTAAATACACCATTTTCAGTGCTGCGTGCAAGCGCCTTAGGCACGCATGCATGCAAAGCAGGGGTGAAATCTAAAATTTGTTACTACAGGTTCTGTGGTCGTGGCTTGATGGGGGGGTAATGTGACTGGGTGGGCGTGGCCATTTTTTTTTTTTTTACTTTTAAAACCATTTTTTCAACAACCTCTTTGGTGAAGAGGTTGTAACAAAATGCTTTCAAAAGGCTCTGACGATCCCAGCTGAGTTGCCTGATCGGCAGAGACTTTTTTTCTTTTAAATGCCTCTGACGATCAGGCAACTCAGCTTGGATCGTCAGAGGCATTTAAAAGAAAAAAAGGGTTTTTTTCTTTTAAAAGCCTTTGATGATCCCAGCTGAGCCGCGCGATCATCAGAGGCTTTTTTTTTACTTTTAAAAGTATTTTTTCGGCCGAAGAGGTTGTAGAAAAAATACTTTTAAAAGTAAAAAAAAAAAGCCTCTGATGATTGCATGGCTCAGCTGGGCATGGAGGGTGGGGGCAGGGATTTTTGCTACTGGTTCTCCGAATCACTCACCTCCATTGCTACCGGATCGGGTGATCCGGTCTGAACTGGGAGCATTTCACCCGTGACACAAAGCGTGCACGTGAAGTGCACGCTCACTAAACCGGTTGTTAAACCAGCAGCTTCCCACTTTTGACTATGATGTAACTCAAATGGAGAAGAAGTGAAAATTCTCAAACCTGTTTTTTTTGGTGCACCACCTCTTTTTAATATTTAGAATAGGTAAGTACAGGTAGTTCTCCACTTACAACAGTTCATTTAGTGACTGTTCAAACTTACAACGCCATTGGGGAAAAAACCTATGATCATTTTTCACACTTACAATTGTTGCAGTATCCCCATCATTACGTGATCAAAATTCAGATCTTTGGCAACTGGTTCATATTTATGACTGTTGCAGTGTCTTGGGGGGAGGGGTGTCATGTGACCCTATCTGGTGACCTTGTGATAAGCAGTGTCAATGGGGAAGCTAGATTCACTTAACAACCGTGTTGCTAACTTTAACAACTAACTAACTTTAACAACTGCAGTGATTCATGTAACAACTGTGGTAAGGAAGGTTGTAAAATGGGACAAACTGCACTTAATGTCTCACCTAGCAACAGGGCCCACTGTGCCATCGCGTGCCAAAAGCGGGGGTCGTGCAGAGGGTCGCATGCGCATGTGTGGGGGTGGTGGGGTGCATTGAATTATGGATGTGGGCAAGCGTGCGTGTGACCCCCCCGCACTCCCCCCGCTTTTGGTACGCGACAGCAAAAAGGTTAGCCATCACTGTTCTATATGGAATAAGAAGTACCGCAAAACCAGTCACTGAAGATTCTGTATAAGCCAACCTCAACAGTAGTTGGAAAGATCCTGTAGAACTGATTTCATGGTCTAATCTATCTAGTGTTGTTGTCATTTTGCTACTAACTTTTGGCAGCATAATCTTGGTAAGTTGTGGGGTTGTAAAAAGTCCTTACTTAGGACAAAAGAACAACATGAATTAAGATATTTATTTATTTTTTATTTAATTTAATTTAATTTCTATACCGCCCTACTCCCGAAGGACTCAGGGCAGTGCACAGCCAAACAATAAAACATATACATACAAAATTTAAAAGTAGAATTAAAATCAAATTAAATAGTTTTGGCCCAGACAAATTAAAACCCCAAACTATTTAAAGCCAATTTTAAAATTTGAATATATAAAATACTAAAAAATATTAAAAAATTAAAAATCTTTTATAAAAGAGGGAGAAAATTAGGCCAGGCCCGCCTGGTGAAATAATAAGGTCTTTAGAGCGTGGCGGAAGGTGCGCAGATCCGGGAAAGCACTGTATTGTTCCAATATAAGATAGCACTGTATTGTTCCAAAATAATTCCAAAATCTGATTACCTTATCAGCAGAACTGAAGTCTGTCATCTAACACAACAGGATGTTAATTTTGTCGAATACACAGAGATCGTAGATGGAAGTTAACACTGATACCATGACTTTCTAACCTGTCTACAATTATGATCTATTCTATGTAAAGTAGTAATGATGATACAATCATACCATTATTAGGATTATCATTATAGAACTATGAATTGCATTGTTACCTACCCTCATAAAGCTGAACATACTGGGGGAATCCTGCTGCTTGCAGCCAATCGCACGCTTCTTTCGCTTCAATCTCTGAAAAAGAAAAAAAATATTCCAAATTGGTAACTACGAAAGCAAACTTTATATATATATATATATATATATATATATATATATATATATATATATATATATATATTAAAACATTACATGTAGAAAATGTGCACATGTAACAATAGCTATAGCACTTAGATTTATATACCGCTCCAAAGTACTTTAAACACTCTCTGAGAGATTTGCATTGTCAGCATATTGCCCCCCAACAATCTGGGTCCTCATTTTACCGACCTCAGAAGGATGAAAGGTTGAGTCAACCTTGAGACGGTCAGGATCGAACTCCTGGCTGTGGGCAGAGTTAGCTCCCAATACTTCATTCTAACCATCGTGCCACCAGGGTTCCTATACAGCATAATGGTTTGAACTGAAATACAACTCATTGTCCAAGTGTAATTATTTTAACCCTTCTGCTTTCACAGCTTTATAGAATGATGTAATTCTACTACTCGGTGACCAAGAAAAATTAAATCAAACTTTGCAACGTTCTTTATATTAAATATCTACAATCCAGTGAGGAGCAATTTATACACGTGGTGCTGGTACAGATGTGGTAAAGGAAACTTCTCAAGCACAATCATCTCATTTTACAGGTTGTCCTTGATTTACAACCATTCATTTAGTGACTGTTTGAAGTTACAACGGAGCTAAAAAAATGACTTGTGATCATTTTCACAGTTACGACTATCACAGCATTTCCATGGTCACATGATCAAAATACGGAAGCTCGGCAACTGGCCTGTATTTATGATTGTTGCAGTGCCCCTGAGTCATGTAATCACCTTTTGTGAACTTTGGACAAAATAAATGGGGAAGTCGGATTCACTAAACAACCGTGTTAGTAACTTTACAACTGCAATGATTCATTTATCTGTGGCAAGAAAGGTCATAAAATGGGGAAAAACTCACTTAACAATTACCTTGCTTAGCAATGGAATATTTGGACTCCATTGTGGTTGCAAATTAAGGATTACCTGTAATTGTTATATATACTTTAATTTACCCACTAACAGGTCATTCTCTGAACAGAGTGAAAATCAGAACAAAGGCTATTAAAACACATAGGAAAAGTGCATAATGTATAAAGTACAAAAAAACTCAACGGAACAGAGTAGTTACTCAAAACAATAAAACAGACTATAAAAAACATCCAAAATGGAAGAAAAAAAAGCATCTGAGAAGCACCAAGAAGAAAGCAAGTAGTATCTGCCTTGGAACTGTCTTTAAAAAAAAAAAAGGTGTTATAAACAAGAAGAAATCTTCCATGGAAATGCCCGAGACAAATTGCTTTCTTTTAAATGCAAAGCTCAACAAATGTCTCTCTGTGCTTTTCACAAGTAATGTCTTATAAATAAATTCCTTTTACTTAGTAAATGACGTTTCTTTGATACACAATAATCTACTTGCAAACTGAAATACTGCATCTAATAAAGGTATCACCCACTTTTTATAGCATGTAAATAACACTAATCGACTCTGATCCTTAGAACAACTAAGGCATTGTGTTACATTCAATCAAGAATCTGTTTACTCTTCGGGTTAACAGTAAAAAGAGAGTTATGCAACACCACAACGTTTAAGAATTATTCCATCTACATCCAGCTTATTTGCTTCAACTGTGCTTTCCCTTGTTCAGAATACTGCTTGATACAAGGGGCCAGGAGAAAGGGAACATGTAAAAACCTTTGATTTTCTTATCAAGTGTGCCAACATTGCTAAATTATTTGGGTACTGATCCCAGAAAACAGATTGAGGTTGGCAGGAAAACTAAAAAAAAAAAAAAATGTATTACTCGAAGAGATTTAAAAGCTCTTTCTACAGCCTCACATTTCCAAGCTAAAATGAAAATGTACATTTATTTTCAACCTAAGGAACATATGCATTGACCGAAGAAGGCGATGACAAATAGATTTTCTATTCTTATCATATGGACTTGTCTATGAAGTCATGAGAAGCTGAGCCAGGGGTGAAATCCAGCAGGTTCTGACAGGTTCTGGAGAACCGGTAGAGGAAATTTTGAGTAGTTCGGAGAACCAGTGGCAGAAATTTTGAGTAGTTCGGAGAACCGGTAGCAGAAATTTTGAGTAGTTCGGAGAACCGGTAGCAGAAATTTTGAGTAGTTCGGAGAACCGGGAAATACCACCTCTGGCTGGCCCCAGAATGGGGAAGGAATGGGGATTTTGCAGTATCCTTCCCCTGCCACGCACACTAAGACACATCACGCCCACAGAACCGGTAGTAAAAAAATTTGGATTTCACCACTGAGCTCAGCTTAATTTGAAGATTAGATCTTCTAATTAGCCTTCAAAAAGCTGTGTGGCATGATATGAAGTTGATTATTGACGATATAGGTGTCCATCCTTAAGCATAACTTTGCCATCAGACTCAACCTAGGCTAAAAAAAAAAGACAATTGCAGGAATTCCAACCCTTAAGGATAATCCTGGATCCTTAGAAGGCTTCTGACTGCTTATTTGTTGTTCTAGAAGACCAACTTGTATAATTGCTCCATTCTTGCTCCTTTACTGCCTTTTCTTCATACTATTTGCATATCTGAGGACAAACTGGGCACCCGAGGCCAAAGAATTGAATCAAGATTTTTCATGTCCCAGAAAGAATTTGGTGACGGGATTAATCCAATGAGCAGTCAAGCAAGCCAATGGGTAGTTAAAAGAATTCCTCAGCAGAATGTTACCATTCCATTCAAGGCTTTTCTTCTCCTTAATGACAGTTCAAAAAAAATTTTTTTTCCTGCCATCAAGATTTTAGCTGATCGAATAATTGTGGCCAACAGTCAATTTTTACTGTTTATTCAGCCTTGCCCATATCTAATCTTTTTAAAGGCTAGGATAGAAAACCTCAGAAAACAACCGTTTTGAAAGCATTCATTCATTCATTCATTCATTCATTCATTCATTCATTCATTCATTCATTCATTCATTTATTTATTTATTTATTTATTGGTGTACAGTCAAGGAAAATATAGATACACAAACATCATAAAATTGCTAATTAAAATTATTATTATAACATAGTTTGGCCCAACTAAATAGAACCTAAAATTAGATTACTTCAATCCAATGATGTGATTTCCCTCACGTTTTTTAAAAATTGCAATTACGCCGCATAAGGCAATTTCAGAAATGTTAGTCACAGCAGTGTTTTGTTGTTCTGTCATTCATTCATTCTCACCTGGACCTGATCGACATCATTTCTCCTATCAATATCTGCTTTTTTTGAGCTCTTACAAGGGTCTGATTGTGTCATCAGTGATAATATTTAGACACCAAGTCTTTGGTCATCTTCTTTTCCAATATCCTTTTTTTAATTTCCCAAACATCAGGGTCTTTGAGCAGGCTTGACTTGAGGTAATTTAATGAAGGCCTTATTAGTTTTCTTCACAACAGTACAAAAGTGGTTTGTCATTGCATTATTTGAGAATTGCTTTCCTACTTGCCAGGCTATCCTAAGAGTTCTTATTAGTCACCTATCCAGGTACAACTCAGGTATTATCTGACCTTTAGCTTTCTGAGATAAGACAGTCAGATGTTCCCACAAGACAAGGAGGTTGGCTATTCTTGGCTTAGAACTTACACATCAGGCGAGCTGCAGTATTAGGTTTCATTCATTCTGTTACATTTTATGCTAGCTATATATATTTGTGTGTGTAGTATCTCCTTCATACACATACTTTGCAATCATTCTATTTCAGAATATTGCAGAATCAACTTAGCAAAGCACCTTGTTCTCTTCCACGTGAGCGGTACATAGACATCAAACTTAGTAGAAACTGCTAAATTTCATGCTACTATCTTGAGGTGCACCAATTTAACAATGAATAGGACCGTGATGGTGAACCTATGGCACGCGTGCCACAGGTAGCATGCGGAGCCATCTCTGCAGGGACGCGAGCCGTTGCCCTAGGTCACCCCCCACTGCACATGAGTGTGCCAGCCAGCTGATTTTTGGCTGACCCCGCCTATGCCGCGCCGCCCCTCCCCTCCAAGGAGTCTCCACATGGCCCATTTTGGATGCCAGGTAAGTACAGGGCTCGCGTGGAGGCTCTGGGAGGGTGAAAAACGGGCCTTCAGGAAGTCTGGAAATGAGCCATTTCCAGCCTCCGGAGGGCTGGGGGAGGCTGTTTTCGCCCTCCCCAGGCTCCATGAAAGCTTCCGGAGCCTGGAGAGGGTGAAAAACAGGCCTACCAGAAGTCTGGAAACAGGCTGTTTCCGGCCTTCAGAAGCTTCAGGGCGGCATGTTAGGCCCAAAATGGGGGGTGGGGGGAGATGTGCGTGCATGCATGGAGGGGGTGTCGTACGTGCATGCACAGGGGTTGGGGCAGTGCAGGAGGTCGGGACATGTGGGGGGCATTGTATTATGGATATGGGCACGCATGCACGCACCCCCCCCCGCGCTCCTTCCACTTTTGGCATGTGTCGGCAAAAAGGTTTGTCATCACTGGTATAGGAGCTCTGCAGACATATGCTAAGCATTAAGGAACAAGGTATTTATGAATGTAGGGAAACACTCAACAGGAAAGATCTATCATGCATCAAATCCCTAATTCATTTCATTCAATGGTTTCTCTGCAAGCATTCCCCTTCCCCCCCTTTTTACTTATTCAACTTATTTGATGGGGAGAACGTTTTTAATGTTTTAGCCAAGAGGAAACCATAAATACACTGATTCATTGCAAATTAACAAGGAATCTGTCACTCAACCCCCAAAGTCCTTTATAAACATTGTAGTAGAGAGTGAAGGAGAGAAAGACACTCCAATTTTACAAAGGCGTGTATTTGGAACCAAGCTTGACTTGAACAGGCTAATTAAATGCATCTAATGCATGGTTTAACTGTCATATAAAATTCAATTATTCACACATTAAGAACCATATAGAACAGGGGGTGGGCTGGCTCAGAAATCCTGCAGGAGTTGGAAGTCCACAAGTCATAAAGGGGCCATCGTTCCCCACTCCTGATAATAGAAAAACCCAGGTAATTAAAGAAAATCCTAAACCATAATGTCTTTGCTTTTCCACTCTTATTAAAAGGTAAAGGTTCCCCTTGCACATATGTGTTAGTCGTTCCCAACTCTAGGGGGAAGTGCTCAAAGCCGAAGGACCAGCGCTGTCCGAAGACATCTCCGTGGTCATATGGCCGGCATGACTAAACGCCAAAGGCGCATGGAACGCTGTTACCTTCCCACCAAAGGTGGTCCCCATTTTTCTACTTGCATTTTTTACGTGCTTTCGAACTGCTAGGTTGGCAGAAGCTGGGGCAAGTCACGGGAGCTCGCTCCGTTACGCGGCACTAGGGATTCGAACCGCTGAACTGCCGGACTTTCAATCAACAACCTCAGGTCTTAGCCACTGAGCCACCGCATCCTGATTCTAATTATTACTAATATAATTATAATATATAATTATAATAATATAATAATATAATTACAATTATAATTATTACTAATTTTATTTATTTATTTATTTATTTATTTATTTATTTATTTATTTATTTATTTATTTATTTATTTATATATGCCGCCCTTCTCCGGAGACTCAGGGCGGCTTACAATGCGTTAAGCAATAGCCTTCATACTTTTGTATATTTTATTATAACTAATTATTACTGGCCTACAGAAAATCCGCTCAATAGCAACAGAGAGCAATGGTGTAAAGAGAAGGAAGACCAAGGTTTTTTTCAGCCTATTTCTGTGCTGGTTGCTATTTCCTTCCCCTTTATAGATAAAAAAGACAAAGAAATAGTTCAGGTACCTATCTGGCTGTCTATTTCCACCCTTAGGCTGTGACTGAACAACCCGAGCAGAGATCAGATGTATTTCTGAACAATCGAATGTGGCTTTATCTTGTATTTAAAATTCAGATTTTAAAAGAAGCAATATTATGAGCTGGGTGTGTGATAACCAGAGGCCTAGAGGATTATGTAAAGGCTTCCTCTGCTTCAGTCCTCAGGAAAAAATCTCCTTTGATGGGATCTGATTCATTGGGAAAGGACAGGGATATCTTTCCCAAAGAGATCTCTTATGACTGCGCTGCATTCTTCCTTCACATCTGCAGTATCCATAAACATTAGTCCTCTGAGCCGATGTTATTTGATTTTTTTTAAAAAATGCTCATGTACTGCAGTGTAAATGTGTTTAACATTACACTGAGCCTGGTTGCTAGACTGCAAACTCAAGAGCGCAAGAAAATATTGTGCATTTCATTCATTCATTCAATTCAAGCGATCACCCTACTCCAGATACTGTGTTGATTATTTTTGTCACTATTTAAACGGAGTCAGAAATGTGAATCTGTTTCAGATCTTTATGCAGTTAAGTTATGTCAGACAATACTAACATATATGAACAATTATGACAGCAGCCTGCAAAATATTCATAAACTAAAAATACACAGCAGGCAAATATATAAATGTTGAAACCTAAGGAATATTATTTAAATTTTAGCTCCTCTATGAAGTTGAAAATAATACCATTTTTAAGGGAAACTTCCCTAAATAATTTCCAAAAATATAAAATAAACTGCAGGAACACTTTAAGTGATTCGCACATCCTTGGGATATAACTATGTGATTTAAGCAACTTTCAAGTTAAGACCTGCAATCTCCAGTCAAATGAAATCAATAAACATATCAGGTGAAATGGATTGAGATATACACACACAAAAAAAACCTGGTGATAAAACTGGTTTGTCCTTAAGGGACCATATGATTCTTAGTATTTGATTCCAAGGGCATCTGCAGAGAGTAAAAATAAATAAATATTTTTTTAAAAAATAATCAAGATTAGAGGTAGTCCTCGATTTACAACAGTTAATTTAGTGACCGCTCAAAGCTACACCGGTGTTGAAAAAAGTGACTTATGACCGTTTTTCACACTTATGACTCTTGTAGCATCCCCATGGTCATTCAGACTCTTGGAAGCTGACTCATATTTATGACGGCTGCAGTGTCTCGGGGTCATGTGATCGCCTTTCGCGACCTTCTGACAAGCAAAGTCAATGGAAAAGCCGGATTCACTTAACAACCGTATTACTAATTTAACACCCGCAGTGATTCACTTAACAATTGTGGCAAGCAAGGTCATAAAATGGGGCAAAATTCACTTAACATACATTTCATAAATTTTGGGCTCAGTTGAGTGGTAACTCAAGGATGTAACTCGAGGA
This sequence comes from Pituophis catenifer annectens, assembly GCF_029215685.1. Taxonomy (NCBI): domain Eukaryota; kingdom Metazoa; phylum Chordata; class Lepidosauria; order Squamata; family Colubridae; genus Pituophis; species Pituophis catenifer. The sequence continues at coordinate 12,992,874 of NW_027256888.1, forward strand.
CATGACCCTATACAATCCAACCCCCTTACAGTAATGCCTGACAGATAAAAAGAGTGGGGGTTTAATCACAGCCATCTTCATTTGTTTGAATGCCCCAATATTCCCTCACTTATATGCTTCAGAATATCTATTTCTGCGAAATCCTGAATGGACATTTGCTGTTTTATTCACTCTGGCCAACTGTGATGTTGACTGAGATTCTGCGTAAACTTTGCATAATTCAATGGTTAAGTCAGGTTAATCCATTGATGCATTAAATATCAACTTCTTTTCCATTCTATCTTGCCAAAACATCATTAGACACATTTTTTCCCTATAATGCAGAGCACAGGCGTTTCCAGGAATAAAATACACTTTCTAGAAAGCAAGCTTCAATAGCAAAAAATAACAACGTAAAGAACGTTGCCAAAAATAACGAGAGCATCTCTAAATGATATAATCATGTAATGCAGTGTTTCCCAAAGTGTAGTACGCGTACCCCCAGGGGTACGGGAAGAGTTTGGTGGGGGTACGCGTTGCACTGGAGTTTGGTGGGGATCACGTGGGAATATCCACTGCACCGTGCTTAGCTGCGCCCACAGAACAAGGAAAGAAATAGGCGCGTATCGCAGTTTTTACACAGGAACTGGGGCCATCGTACATCGTATCGCAACTCATTATGGCAGGAACTTCTGTGCATCCTTCGCGCAGCTCGGGTTCGGCCATTTTTAAACTGCAGGAACATTAACAGTTGACATTGAGCCGCGGAGCTGTTTAAACGCCAGAGAATTGCAGTGTTATCTAACGGTTAGACAGTCTTGTGAGGCGTGACACGGCATGAATATACTGCACTTCATTACAGAGACAACTTACTTCTTTAATAGTTAGTTCCGGGCGCCTGTTATTGTGCTTTAGTAAGTTCCACTGATTTTGATTATTTATTATAATTATTGATTATTATTATTTTTATGAGGGGTACTCAGCGTTACGAAAATTATAGAAGGGGTACACATATGTCAAAAGTTTGGGAAACACTGATGTAATGGGAAGAGAGAAAACAATAGAAATTAGCATTTTGTAAGCTACAAATGAATAGAAGCTAGGGTTAAAGCTAGCTTAAAGCAAAGAAAGCTTTCAGCATAAAGAATCATACTTCCGTGAAAATCTGCTGATGAAAAAAGTTCTGCTAACAAGCATCTGTCATCTTGCTATAAAAATTTAACAATGAAAAAATTCTGATCCCGATTGTGGTTGTAAGTTGAAGACTTCCTGTACACCCTTCTTCACAATCCAGTCTAAAGTGTGTAATCATTTTCCTAGTTATTCTGTCCTATCTTGCTCTTAATATGTCAATTGCAGGCTAGTAATTGTTTACAGAATTCTACAGAGAAAGCAATTATTCAAGCACTGTTTGACATGACTGAGTCATGCAATCACCATCACATCTGAAAGCCAACCTCAGAACAATCATTACAGAGCAGCTAACACATTGCATGGAATTATACATATTATGAAAGTTGGACCATAAGGAAGGCTGAGCGCCAAAGAATTGAGGCCTTTGAACTGTGGTGCTGGAGAAGATTCCTGCAAGTCCCTTGGACTGCAAGGCGATCCAACCGGTCAGTCCTAGAGGAGATCAACCCTGACTGCTCTTTAGAAGGCCAGATCCTGACTATGAAATTCAAATACTATGGCCACCTAATGAGAAGGAAGGACTCACTGGAGAAGAGCCTAATGCTGGGAACGATTGAGGGCAAAAGAAGAAGGGGATGACAGAGAACGAAGTGGCTGGATGGAGTCACTGAAGCAGTCCACGTGAGCTTAAATGGACTCCAGAGGATGGTAGAGGACAGGAAGGCCTGGAGGAAGGTTGCCCATGGGGTCGCGATGGGTCAGACACGACTTCACAAGTAACAACAACAAATACATATTACATCATACCATTTAGAGCAAGTTGTAGAATTACATGAAGTCAACAGTTAAATAATATAGGTACCTCAACTAGTCGCGAAGTTGCCACAAAAATCAACTGCATTGTACGTCAATCGTGTCATCATGAAGTCAGAATGCACTTTTTGTACTATGCCATTCATCCAGCCCCAGTTAACCTATGGGCTATAAACAATTAATTCTGGAGAAGAACTCACACAAGAATCATGAACTTCCTTAGCATATCTGATTTTTGAGAACGAACTTTTACTGTTATTTGATGGAACCAACTTGAGAACAAAAAGTTTGAAGGAAGAATGAGTAGAGTCATTAAGAAAGCAAGATTCCTTTTGTAGGACTGTGGTTAGAACAAGTGAAAAATCCAAGATGGGCGGGGATATCACAATGAGATCAGAAGTTGAAATAATAATAAAAAAAACCCTTGGAAAAATCTGGATGCCAGAACAAGAAGCTGAATATGGAAGGTTCTGAAAAGCAATTCCAACTATCTGATGGGCAAACATACATAAACACTGCATGGATTGAAAGAGTATAGCAAACTGACATCTCTAAAATGCTTTGAATATTAATCTGCCTCGGTGACAGCTAGTTAGCTCAATAGTAAAGAACTGTGGCAATTGTCCAAATTATCCGCAGAACAACAGCCTCCATTTCTCCCTCTTTGTCTTGAATTTTGTCAATATTTTAAAAGTGTCAGAAGCCTGGAATAAGGAACCAGAAGAAGAAACTTATCTTCTAAGAAATCAAGGAACAGGAGCTAAAATGAGAACAACTAAATCCAGAGGATTGAGCAATTCTGGGAATATAATGATTTTTTTTAATTTTTTTTTAAATTTGATTTATATGCTGCCCTTCTCTGGAGACTCAGGGCGGCTTACAATGCGTTAAGCAATAGCCTTCATCCTTTTTGTATATTTTATAAAGTCAGCTTACTGCCCCCACAACTGGGTCATTTCACCTACCTTAGAAAGGATGGAAGGCTGAGTCAACCTTGAGCCTTGGAGAGATTCGAACCAGCAGAAATTGCAGGCAGCTGTGTTAATAACAGGGTGCATTAAACCACTGTACTATCAAGGCTCTTTGATTGTATTCTGTTGTTGTCCCAACATAAACACAGCAATGTGAATTCAAACATATTTTTAAACAAAACTTGGCTCTTCGCTCCTACTAAAAATTGAATTGGAAAACCAATTGTCCCTCAAACTTATTAGAAAAAAAAAATAGATCAGGAACAAAGTTTACATTCTCCATACTGGTAAATATATTAGTTATGACTTTGACTCTGTGACATTGCAACCATCAAAAATGTTACAGGCCAATGGTACATTTAGAGGAGTTAATAATCGTATTTGTACCTGCCTATCTTGATTACTAAAAAAATAATAATCTAGTCTCTATTAAGTTGTATAAATAGTAGTTTCCCTTCCTAAATGCCCCTGAATACACAAAGGTTAACCAAGCAGCAACTAGGATCATATCCACCATTCAACAAACATTAGCAGACTTAAGTGAAAATCATATTGACCAAATTTCATAGACAGCATTCATGACACTTCATAAAAGAATTTATTTGGCCAAGTCCCAAGGATTCAAATGTTGCATTTATTATAAGACCAAAACAACATACTGTCATCACAGCTACTTTCGTTGAAATCAAGTAGATGTGTTGATGACTAAGATATATGGCAGGCTGTCAGATTCTCAGTCAGCAAGTTAAGAGAAGGAGACAGTACATAACTTGCAAAATGTTAGGCAGAATCATTCCTTCTGTTACAGGGTAAATTTCTCAGGAGAGTCAGGCCCTCAGAGACCAGACAAACAATAAAAAATTATAATACTTTGATTTAAGGACTTCTCTAGATATTTTTTGCTTCATAGGTATGAGAATAATTTTATAAACTAGGCTTTCTTAACCTGGAGCTCCAGAATTTTTGGATTACATCCTCAAGAATTTAAAGACTGTAAATTATACTTCAGCCTCTCTCGCTCCTACCTGGACCAATAATTAAATCAATCAATCAATCAATCAATCCAGTGTTCCCAATCAAGTTACAAATGACCGGGCTCAAATTATTACTGTGACATATCAGCTCTCTGGAGAAGACTCTTAATTTTGGAAAAGGTGGAAGGAAAGAGAAGATGCATTCGCTCAGTTACAGTGGCAATATGTACTCTGTTAGAAGACCTAAAAGTCCATATTAGGGATACAATACCATGGAAAAAAAATCTATCTCTATGATCACTAACAGTGAATACTGACTTGATGGCACACCATCAAAAGAATTCATTTATACATGCATGATAACCATTCTATATAATTCTAGGATAGTTATTCTATAACAGGGGTGTTTAAATCCGGCCCAGGAATATCAAAGGACCGGCTCCTTCCCCTGGAGTGAGGTGGGAATGGGGATTTTGCAGTATCCTTCCCCTGGTGTGGGGTGAGAATGGGGATTTTGCAGTATCCTTCCTCTGGAGTGGGATGGGAATGGAGAATTTGCAGTACCCTTCCCCTGCCACGCCCAAGCCACACCCACAGAACCAGTAATAAAAAAAATTGATTTCCACCACTAGTCCCACCTATTTATGATCTGCAACCTGCTTAACATGCCAATTCTCAGACTGCAAGCCCTCTAAACCCCACATCTACCAAAAAACCAGCAGCATACTTTTTGCCTCATCTCTCTCTCTCCCCTCTGAATGCATAACCCCAATAAACATACACATATACACTCTTCCAGAAGGACCTTATATAAAACATTCCTCTGCCATGGTACACTACAGTTAATAATTCTACTTCTAAAGGCACACATTATCTTATTCCATTATTGCTGGAAAGATTAAATTTCCCAGAGGATGAGAGAAAACACATCAAAAATTATATGTGTAAACTTGGCTTAAACAGCATAACCCATCCTACTAATCTACCGTTCTTCCTGCTGGAAAAAAGAGCAGCCTTCACATTCCTTGATATTTATCAGCCATAGAATCAAAAATAAACAAAGTCAGGTCGACATTCTTCACTGCAGAGATTTATTTTAGTCACGGAGCACAAAAAAAAAAAAAAGGTAAGAAACATGACTGGAATGGTTTAACTTGATGAGATTAATTGGGCCAAACCGAACACTCAATTCATGAATTCTAAGCTTTAAAATATCTAGCAAATCATGAATGCTCAGGAAATATTGTTTGTGTGTGTATATATAAATATATAATGCAGAGCTGCCACAACTTGCAAACAGTTGACTGGGTATGAAAGTTTTTCTAGGCATGCTAGCAAAACACCGCACAATCTCCGAGGGAGTGGTGAAATCCATTTTTTTTTTACTACCAGTTCTGTGGGCATGGCTAGGTGGGCGTGGTGTGGCTAGGTGGCCGTGGCAGGGGAAGGATACTGCAAAATCTCCATTCCCACCCCACTCCAGGGGAAGGAAACTGCAAAATCCCCATTCCTTCCCCACTCCTGAGGGCAGGATATTACAAAATCTCCATTTCCATCCTACTCTGGGGCCAGCCAGAGGTGGTATTTACCGGTTCTCTGAACTACTCAAAATTTCCGCTACCGGTTCTCCAGAACCTGTCAGAATCTGCTGGATTTCACCCCTGCTCCGAGGTATGCTTAAGAGATCACTTGAATGTTTACAGAAAAATTTAGGCTGGCATGTTGCGGGCTGACAGAATAGCCTATTTTGATGATTTGTTGCTTGATGACCAAGGTGATTGTAAATTGTACTATTACAGAAAGAAAACAGATTAATAAAAAGCTTCTTTCCATGGTTACCCAAGAAAGGATTAGGAAACTTTTCTGAGCAAAGCCAGCACTTTTGTATCTCACTGTGTGTAATTATCTAGCGCAAACGCTCACATGGGAAGCCAAAGCAAAGATGGCAAGATATAGTAGTGTCCAAAATTGTGAAAACCTTTTGGGAAAAGTGTATTTTCTAAAACTAGCTAATAATTTTGGAGTAGTACCATAAAATTATATATCAATGGAAAGATAATTTAATCAAGAATGTAATGCAATAGCTTTTATTAAGGATTTGCTATTAGAATAGCAGTTACAGTATAAAGAAGAAAAGTGAGACACGTAGAAAAAATGAGATATACATAAACGATCACCATAAAAAAAAACGAGATATACAAAAATTATTACTATATCAGTTAATACTTCGTAGGGTAACCTTTAGCACGAATTACGGCCTTACAACGTCTTCCCATGGAGTGAACCAAGTCTTTTAGTTCTGCACATTCTGTTATAATATGAAACCAAGATTGAATGATTACTTCTATTAACTGGGTTTTATTGCTGGGTCGCTTCTGACTAACAAGTTTCTTCAGTCGGCTCCATAGATTTTCAATTGGGTTAAGGTCTGGGCTATTCCCAGGCCATTCCAGCAGTGGGATATGATTATCTTGAAAAAAAAAAAGTGGTGTTATTAGCCACCAAACGTCAAAAATACACTTTTCCCAAAAGGTTTCAAAAATTTTGGCTACTACTGTACAATAAACACAGACGTGAAAAATACCCAGTTAAGACCTGGATGCTGCGTTTGATTGCACAAAATGGCACCTCCTGATCGAAAAAGCTGATGCTGCCCCTGCGGAAAAAAACGTTAGTATGATGATGATGATTCTGTGTGTAATTATCTGTTGGTCTCACCTGGATTACACAAGAAAAATGACATGGTCGCAATTATTTGGTTTCTTATTATCGCCCTTTACAATTGTCCCAATAGACTGAGGTCGCCAATCTGAGGGTCCCCACAGTATACAATTCTTGGGCCCTCTTCAAAACTTATTAGTTCTGAAAATGGATAGCTTTTCTTATTTTGAATTAGGAAACACACAACCATTCTAATACCTAGTATAATCTTCATGAAGTTAAAAGAAAAAAGTCATTCTCTTTATAACAACCAAAAGAAAGCAATGGCAAGTTTCACCCAACACTGAATCATTCTGAATCACACACACCCTTAAAAAATTGTGTCTCTCATTCGCTTTTAAAAATGCTAAGCGGCTTCGATACTTCAATAGGTTGTTCATCCCAATGTTGTAAATACCAAACTGGAAGGCAATAGGATGCTACACACTGGCCTTTGGTAATAGTTTTGAAATAAGCTTAAAGAGGAAGGGGAAACATCTGAAGTTATTTTTGTGCCTTTAGGTCTTTGGTGATCCACTAAAAATGTTAGGGTGGGTCTTGCATTGTCTGGAGCCTGTCAGTTCTGTTGCATAGTCTCATTTCCTTCTTCCTGTTGCTAGAGAAACTGTTGTTTACAGTACAGGACCATCCTGTTTAACCTTCATATATTACAGATTGCGGAACCATGCAACTGAAATGAGACACAAAACTGCACATAATAGTCTTGGCCCACAAGCCAAGTATTGTGGTATTGATTGTTTCATGCTAGAGATTAGGAAGATTTTCAATTTGTTGTTAGTTGCAAAGTAGTGTCCGACCCATCGCGACCCCATGGACAACGTTCCTCCAGGCCTTCCTGTCCTATACCATACTCTGGAGTCCATTTAAGGTCACACCTACTGCTTCAGTGACTCCATCCAGACACCTCATTCTCTGTCGTTCTCTTCTTCTTTTGCCCTCAATCTTTCCCAGCATTAGGCTCTTCTCCAGTGAGTCCTTCCTTCTCATTAGGTGGCCAAAGTATTTGTGTTTCATCTTCAGGATCTGGCCTTCTAAAGAGCAGTCAGGGTTGATCTCCTCTAGGACCGACCGGTTTGATCGCCTCGCAGTCCAAGGGACTCGCAGGAGTCTTCTCCAGCACCAGAGTTCCAAGGCCTCAATTCTTTGGTGCTCAGCCTTCCTTATGGTCCAACTTTCACAGCCGTACATTGGGGAAAACCATAGCCTTGACTATATGCACTTTTGTTGGCAGGGTGATGTCTCTGCTTTTTAGTACGCTGTCTAGATTTGACATAGCTTTCCTCCCCAGGAGCAAGCGTCTTTTAATTTCTTGGCTGTAATCCCCATCTGCAGAGATGTCAAACTTGATTTCATTGAGGGCTGAATCATGGTTGTGTTTGACCTCAAACAGGGGGGCATGGCCATGATGGGTGTGACACAGGACTCGTGTCAGGGGCACCTGTGATGGCCAAGTGCTCCTACAGCCCTCGGTCAGTGAAAACAGAACGTGGCCCCGCAGTGCTCCATTTTTCACTAGCAGAGGACCGTGGGCCGGTCCTTTGCTGTTTCCAGGCCAGTCCGCAGGCCAGGTGTAAGCACCCTGTGAGCCAGATTCAGCCCACGGGCCTTGTGTTGACACCCCTGCTCTAAAGTATACCTCCTAACTAAATTACATGCATTCTGAACATTATGCTCTCTTCCCATGTGCTGGCTGGGCAACTCAGTATAAAATTTGGTGGTATGTATCACCATAGAAAGCATACTTATAGGAATATGGTGGTATGTATCACCATAGAAAGCATACTTATAGGAAACGTATACATTTTCCTCCAAATGGCACAGTGATTTTTATACTTACGGCTCCAAAATTGGGAGAAGAAGGCTGATGCCGTTTGGCCTTGAATTGCCAGAGAGAGGTTCAGCCAGGCTTGATTTCTTTAAAGTATGTAGGACATAAAAATATTTTTGAAAGAAAGATGATGCCACAAGCAAATGTGCAGGTTTTCTTTTTTTTAAAATCACTTTCTTTCTCTCAAGCATTTTGATAGGCTTAAAAAAAGGCTCTGGTCATACTTAAGTCTACTTGTACCAGGCTGCCATAAAATAATTGAAATATCTTATTAAAATCACCCCAGTACTGCATTTTATTTGAAATCCATGAACTTTTAACAGTGGCTTTGCATGAATATCAAAGATTAAGAACCATTCCCGACATCTTGACCTAGGAAGCCCCTGAGATTGAAATATTCAAGCAATTCCTCTCCTGCGCGAGCTGCATTGGCTCCCAGTGGTCTTCCGGGTGCAATTCAAGGTGTTGATTAACATCTTTAAAGCGCTCCATGGCTTAGGACCTGGGTACTTACGGGACCGCCTTCTGCTACCGACAGCCTCCCACCGGCCAGTATGCTCCCACAGGGCGGGGCTCCTCAGGGTGCCGTCGGTCAGACAATGTCGACTGGCGACCCCCCCGGGGGAGAGCCTTCTCAGTGGGGGCTCCTGCCCTCTGGAATGAGCTGCCCCCCGGAGGTACGGAGGATCCCGGACTTGCGACCTTCCGCCGTGCCCTGAAGACTTTGTTATTCCAGCAAGCCGGGCTAGCCTAATTTTAACGGTTTTAAATTTTAAATTGGATTTTAATGGGATGTTTTTAATTGTGGGCCAAAGTATTTAATCTGGTTTTAAATTGTTTTTAATTTTTATATTTATGAATTTGATCATGGCTGTTCACTGCTCTGAATCCTTCGGGAGAAGAGCGGTATATAAATAAATAAATAAATAAATAAATAAATAAATAAATAAATAAATAAATAAATAAAAACATTTTTCCTTCGAGATTTTTCATCACATGTATTTCTGAAATAAATCTGAAACAAAGACATCCCAAACATCTTGCAAAATCTTTCTGGCAAGGGTTTTTCCTGCTTTCCCTTGTGGGAAACCACTTGGAAAAGGCTACATAATCCAGGATTATAACAATCTGGTCGCTGGTCACAGCTATCAATGCAAATGCATCAATTGACTGTATTTTCTTCCTTTTAGTAATGAAGGCTCAGTTTGTGGAATATTTTCAAAGCTGTCAATTCACAGCTGAACTTTCTCCTGGGATTTTTTTTTTTTTTTTTAAATTCCTAGGTAGGTCAAACATGTCCCTTCCATATGAACCAATAAAAAAGACAACAGGGTAAGAAGCTCCAAGCAGCAAGTTAAACCACAAAGACAATTGGCTTCAGTTTGAAATACAGTTGATCAACATATTAACAGGCCAGATGGACACTTAAACTAATCCAACTCTGAACACTGGATACACTTATACCCAAACACACAACTCCTCAATCTGTTTGGCTATTATATTCTTTCTAGTTCATTGCAAATAACATTGCAAATGTAACTGGAGCTTCAGCATCTTTCCTCTTGGGGGGAATTTCTCCATCCATCTGAGACTCCCCATAGCCCAAGATAGAAAATCCATCTGTAACTGATGTCTGGGATAAAGTTACGGCCTGACAAACCACAAATGCTGCACTTAGGAAGGGGGGAAAAAGAGAAGAGAGAGAGAGGGAAAAAAGGACCATTACTGAGAGATAAGATGGAAGCCAAAAGCTGGGGTATACTCCTAACAGGCAAAACCTTCTGCTCTAGGGCGTGAAATTTCATCTTTGGGGGTAGGGCGGGGTGGGGTGGGTGCATTATCTGGACAATGTCATTTATCCTGGGAATGCTTTGCTTGCCTGGGGCACAAACAGTCTAACCCCTTCTTGTCGATCGAAAGGTCAGCAGTTCAGCGGTTCGAATCCCTAGTGCCGCGTAATGGGGTGAGTTCCCGTTACTTGTCCCAGCTTCTGCCAACCTAGCAGTTCCAGAGGAGGTAAAAAATGCAAGTAGAAAAATAGGGACCCCCTTTGGTGGGAAGTGTTCCGGGTGCCTTTGGCGTTGAGTCATGCCGGCCACATGACCACGGAGACGTCTTCGGACAGCGCTGGCTCTCCGTCTTTGAAACAGAGATGAGCACCACCCCCTAGAGTCAGGAACGACTAGCACATATGTGCGAGGGGAACTTTTACCTTAACTGAATTATGAGAGGAAGTTTGGTGTAGTGGTTAAGGCTTAAGGCTGAAAACTGGGAGACCTTGAGATCTAGGCACAAAGCTAGATGGGTGACCTTGAACCAGTCACTTTCTCTCAGCCCTAGGAAGGGAAGCAATGGCAAGCCACTTTTGAAATCCTTGCCAAGAAAACTGCAGGAAGTTGTCTAGCCAGCTGCTGAGAACTGGGCACGACTGAACAGAATAATAATAATAATAATAATAATAATAATAATAATAATAATAATAATAATACTATTAATAAAAAAAACTTGCAAATTGAAGTTGAGCGACTGTGGAAAAAGAAATCGTGTGTTGTCCCGATTGTAATTGGAGCCCTTGGAGCAATACCCAAAGGGCTACCCCGCTATTTAGAAATTCTAAATTTGCTGGACTTGAACATTTTGACTCTACAAAAAACCACCTTACTCGGATCAGCTTACATCCTCCGACGATACCTTAACAGTTCCTAGGTCCTTGGTTAGGACTCGAGCTGCTGAGCTATTAACCAGCCTCAAAGGCTGTGAATCTCACTAAAGATTAACCAATAAATAATAATAATAATAATAATAATAATAATAATAATAATAATAAAACACCTGAACCATGGGTAGCAATCCTAGCCTGGAACTGAAAGAGGTGCATGCATACATCTCAATGCTTATTAGTCTAGAGCAGGGCTGTCAAACTCGCGGCCCATGGGCCAGATGCATCATGCGCTGGCCACGCCCATGCCCGGTTTAGAGAAGGGAAAAAAAAGCCGTGATACGTCACGTGACCATGTGAGTTTGACACCCCTGTTCTAGAGCTTCCATCTTAAAGATTTCCTTCCCACCCCCTAGGTACTTTTAAACTCCTTGGAAGAGTTGTGGTAACTGTTGTGAGGAATGAGGGAATAGATTAAAAAAACCACTAAAAGGAGAAGCCAGTTGCTGACATTGGCTCATTCTGTGCCTCTCTTGAGGTGAGGCTTATGTGGATTTATCTATAGTTTCTTGCTATGTGCATTTTTGCTGAAAACTCACTAGCAAAATGCATGAAACCTAACTTTAAGGTTTCAAGATGCCTGACTAGGATCATATATCCCAATATCAAAATGCCAGGAAAACATAACATTTTATATTATTAATCCTGGGGCCAGAAAAAGCATGATTTTTGACAATTCACACAAACTTAATGCAGAAAGAGTGGCTCACTGCCTTTCCTGGCCATGCAACTCATAGCTTTGAAAGGAACTGAAAATGAATGAAATTAAACTAAACGGATCTACTGTACTTTGAAGTATTCAACTGATAAACTCCAAATTCAATCTTCGGCACCTACATTTAAATGTCTCAAGAAAGTACAGTTGGGAAACCCAGGACATTCAACAAGTAAAATCGCAGATTAGATGGAACAATGACCTATTTCACCTAAAAGCAGCCTTGAAAATATCTTTCTGGATCAAACCCAGAATCTATCTAGTCTAACACTTTGCATCCAGATGCCAGGAAAAGTTCAAGAACATTACCTACATGCAAAAGGACCTCTTTGCAGTAACTTCACAAACAGAATTCAAAACTTGTGATAACGGAGGAAATCCAAAGCAGCATATCATGTACTTTTCCTTTTTTGCATATTTCAGAGTCCTGGAAGGTTGACAAAACTTATAGTGACCGGCCACTAAATATTTGTATTATTTGTATTAAATATTTGTATTAAAAACTGGTATTGTACTTTCATGTTGTTTTGAGATGGGGAAAATGCAAAAAGCCACTGGAAGCCTGAAAATAAATTTGATACTGTTAAGGACAGTCCCCTCCTCACAGGAGCACATGCTTCTAAAATGTAAATTTTAGCTTACCTGTTTTTGCATCATATATCCTAAATTTGTATCGCTGTCCTGCCTACTGCCATCCTCCTTCGCTTAAATGTTAAGAATGGGCTGGACTCTTGAAAAAGAGTCTAATAGGGGCAAATGACCTCAAGGATTTTTATTTGTTGCTTTCTGCGTATAACCAGTATGAAAATAACTGAACAAATAACCTAAAGATTTGTGATTACCTGGTGGTCACCCTTCTAAGTGCTAATGAGACAGTGTATTGCCTTCAAATACAGACAAGTGTGGCAGGGTGCTGCCACCTACTGAAAAGTAAATCTATTGGACAATTAAGTAGCTCTTCAATCTCTTGAAGAGCTTGAGCTAGCTAGACCAAACTTATGCTGTGTTAAGACTTTTCCAACGGTGCAATGCACCGACACCCATAAACCTCAGCTACCTTGTCAATCCTCTCACTAAATGGGAATTCTGGAAAATGTAATCTCAAAACATCTACACAAAACCAGGCTAAGAAATGCTAGTTAACCAGTGCACTGGATGATATTCATAACTAAGTGTCATCAGTTTAGACAAGCTTCTAGTCAAATAAAAAATGCATAGAATTTTGGCTCTCCTTTGAAAACCCATATTCTCTTGCTTCATTTTTAAAGCAAAATTATCAGAATAACTTCCAACTTTAAATTCATCTCCAAATGCTTTATTTTGTCACTCGGGGCTTACTATTTCAAGTGGGAGACAGGGAGGGAGAGAGAGAGGGAAAGAGAACAAAACGTGAGAGTTAATGTAAATATGTCGCCTCCAATTTACTGCTATTAGGGATGATCTTCATTAGCTCAATGGAATCATTTTGCTTACAATGATGCCACAAGTATGTCATTGACAAGTTTTTGTGATAATAAAAAGCAGAAATGAAGGTGGCACTGAAATGCCAGAGAACAAAAAGAATTTGTTTTCTGTTTGCGCTGGAAATACAAGGCATTGTTTACTACTCACAGGGGGTGTTACTCCTTGAAAGAGATCAAAGGCTCCTAAAATGACATCAGGAGCTTGGGCACCAGAGGAGGGGTGGGGGGCGGCTCTGGCTCCTAGAAGCCACCAGACTAATTACTGGAAAACTTCAAAAGGGAACTGTAAGCTTTCCTTTCTTTGCCACTTAACACCCACCCACCCAAATTTAACCCTTTCACCTATCCCTCCTTTTAAATATCTACCCACTACCCTTCCCAGTTGCTTGAAACTTGATGAATGGCACATTGGAAAGCATTTTGGCTCGAAACTGGAAAAAAAAAACCCTACTAATTTAAAACACATTTCAAGGAGAATCAGCCACATGGTTTCAACCAAGCAAGGATTCCTTCCTTTTTCCTGTTTCCCTAGCAGCCTTAGGCTGCTAATGTTAAATATAGAAGGGAAGTTTTTTTCCCCCCTTATGCTCTGTTCAGATTGCTGGACTACAAGACTT